>NC_059267.1:8091780-8099280 GCF_017591435.1 Portunus trituberculatus
CCACAAGGCTGAAATTCCACTAGATACCAAGTAAGAAATTCGCCCGTAGCATCACTCTCCCATAACTTAACTCGGGTTTTCCTTGAATTTGGCGTAACTTTTGGCCTTGTAACTCGGCAGGTGACTTGAGGTGAGATGTGCAGGTGTGACGGGTGACGGGAGGCTGGAGGGTAGGGGTGGGAGCTGCGAAGGAGGGGGTAGGAGGCGCGTGTAGCTGAACTGAGTAGAGAGTGAAGAGAACGTAATAAGAAAAAAAGGCAAGAAAAAGGACGGCTGGGAGTAAGAAGGGAAGGAAGAAGGAAGAAATGGTTGATGAAGGAGGTAAGGAGGTGGAGAGAGAAAGAAAAGGAGAAAGGAAAGGAGTATGAGAGGGAAGGAAGACAGGAAGTTACGAGGAGAGGAAAAGAGAAAGATATACATAGTGAAGAATAAAAGTATGGTTAATATGATGAAAAGTGAAAAGGAACGGAAAGGAAAAATAAAAGAAAGGTAGAAGGGAACAGAGAGAATTGAAATGTGAGGGAGGGAGGGAAGAAAAATTGGAGGCAAGGAAAGGTCGAAGAGACGAGGAAGAAAGAAAAAATAGAGAAAAGGAAAGAAAGATAGATGCAGGAGAGAAGACTGGAGGGATACAAGGACGGGAAGGAAAAGAGATGGAGGGAGATAATCTGTGAAAATTTACTTAAGCGTGATTTTAATAGTGAAATTATGACTCAACGAGCAATAAATATTTCCCCATTGGTTACACACACACACACACACACACACACACACACACACACACACACACACACACACACACACACTCTGATCAACTAACAAATCGGCTCACTAACTAATTCACTCACTCTCTCACTACCTCATTCACTCATCAACCAATTCAGTGACTCACTCTCACTGACTGACTCACCAGCTGACTAGCCAGACAATTGTAGAGTGTAATCAACCTCAGGACAATTTACGATGGTTAAATGAACGATAGAAGAGAACTAATCGCACTCTTGATATTAACTCTATACTTTAAAAGGAAGTGAACCCCCGTGAGCTAAGGAGAGAGAGAGAGAGAGAGAGAGAGAGAGAGAGAGAGAGAGAGAGAGAGAGAGAGAGAGAGAGAGAGAGAGAGAGAGAGAGAGAGAGAGAGAGAGAGAGAGAGAGAGAGAGAGAGAGAGAGAGAGAGATTTATCCCCATTACTTTATATAGTGTAGAATATGAGTTTTAGTACATTACATCTTTTTTATCGTCACAGCAGTGCACCTCTTGCTATCTTCTGCTATTTTCATGTGAACTGTTCATCTAACCTTGCTAACTGTATGCCGCATCTCCTCCTGCGGCGCCACTACACGACACTTCTTTCTTTCACCACTATTCTGTTCACCTCTCTCATGCAGGAGTCAATAAATATTCTCATTCACTCATCCTTTTCTCTCATAAACTCTGAAACTCACTTCTTGCTTTTATCTCTTGCTTTGTATATCTTTCTTCCTTTAACCCCTTCAGTACCATGACGTGATTTCATATTCATTCTGCTTACTATTTGGAAATTTCATACAGCTTCTTAAAATTATGTGAGGATTGAAATAGTGAAGACTCTGTGCATTAATCTTCTGACCTCCATAGACCCTTCCTAATGTAAATGAAATCGTCTAATCTTAACCAAAATTCGTGGTAAAAATGCGTCCCAGTACTGAAGAAGTTAATCTTTGACAACTGCTTTTGAATTTGGCATCTCAGCAGGACTTTTATTTCTATGATTATTTTGGTTTTCTTAGCCTGTACATGCTACTTGAACACACACACACACACACACACACACACACACACACACACACACACACACACACACACACACACACACACACACACACACACACAGGACACAATTAGATGTTTGGAGGATCGGATATCGGTGTGTGATTGGCGATAATTCTTTCCATAGATCGTACTAAGGTGTGGACGTGTGTGTGTGTGTGTGTGTGTGTGTGTGTGTGTGTGTGTGTGTGTGTGTGTGTGTGTGTGTGTGTGTGTGTGTGTATGTTAGCGGCGCTTTATGGCTGGTAATAACACGCCTCGTTCCCAGACCAGATTGATTCTTAGGTAAACACGAGACTTCCACACCAACGCTCATAACTTTTGTCCTCGCCTTGCGCTGCTCTTCGGTGTCTGAATGGGCTTCTTCTTCTTCTTCTTCTTCTTCTTCTTCTTCTTCTTCTTCTTCTTCTTCTTCTTCTTCTTCTTCTTCTTCTTCTTCTTCTTCTTTCTTCTTCTTCTTCTTCTTCTTCTTCTTCTTCTTCTTCTTCTTTTCTTCTTCTTCTTCTTCTTCTTCTTCTTCTTCTTCTTCTTCTTCTTCTCTTCTTCTTCTTCTTCTTCTTCTTCTTCTCTTCTTCTTCTTCTTCTTCTTCTTCTCTCTTCTCCTTCTTCTCCTTCTCCTTCTTCTTCTTCTTCTTCTTCTTCTTCCTTCTTCTTCTTCTCCTCCTCTTCCTCCTCCTCTTCCTCCTTCTTCTTCCTCCTCCTCCTCTCCTTCTCTCTCTTCTCCTTCTCCTCCTCCTCCTCCTCCTCCTCCTCCTCCTCCTCCTCCTCCTCCTCCTTCTTCTTCTTCTTCCTCCTCCTCCTCCTCCTCCTCCTCCTCCTCCTCCTCCTCCTCCTCTTCCTCCTCTTCCTCTTCTCCTCCTCCTTCCTCCTCCTTCTTCTTCTTCTTCTTCCTCTTCTTCTTCTTCTTCTTCTTCTTCTTCTTCTTCTTCTTCTTCTTCTTCTTCTTCTTCTTCTTCTTCTTCTTTTTCTTCTTCCTTCTCTTATTGTTGCTTTTGTTGTTCTTCTTCTCCTTTTCTTTTTGTTTCGTTTTACTTCTTCTTTTCTTTCCTTTTCTCTACTTACCCAAAGAACCTCATAAGAACCTCGAAATCTGGTGCCTTTTAGACCTTCTTTATTTGTATTCCTCCTCCCTCTTCTCCTCTTCTTTCTTTTTTCCTTTCTCAGTTTATTTTTCTGCGCAACATCTTTCTCCTCCTCTACCTCCTCCTCCTCCTCTTTGTCTTCCATGGAACTTGAACAGAATATGCTTCTCTGAATTACTGTGTTGTAGTGTTATGTGGTGCTGTACGTGTGTTGAAAGAGGCGTTAGAGGGAAGAGGGAGCGAGGTATGGGCAGGTGGAGAGGATTTGATTAAGTTGGGAAGAAGATGCGGGAAGGTGAGAGCGTAAAAGGGTCTATGTTGTATATGAAAGAAGCGAAAGTGAAGCAGGAATTGAGAGGAACGCAGTCGAATAATACGTAAGAGGGTGTGCTTATAACGAAGATATGTTTTAATTACGCTGATAAATAAAGAGACAGACATTGATATACGTGCAAATAAATAAACAGATATATAGATAAACAGACAGGCAGGTAGACAGACAGGCAGACAGACAGATGGATAGACAGATAAAGCATATTAAACTAGGTGTGTGAGAAGAGGACAGATGAAGGTGGGAGGAAGAGTAAAGAGAGGAGGGTGTGGTGAAGGTGATAAAGAGAGTGAGAGAGAGAGAGAGAGAGAGAGAAGAGAGAGTGAGAGAGAGAGAGAGAGAGAGAGAGAGAGAGAGAGAGAGAGAGAGAGAGAGAGAGAGAGAGAGAGAGAGAGAGAGAGAGAGAGAGAGAGAGAGAGAGAGAGGAGGAGGAGCTTTAAAACATAAAATAAGGAGTGGAATGAAGCAGTACACCTTCACAAGACAACTTAATCACACCTGGCTACCTGTAACCTACCTGTCCTTATATACGTAAACACTACCTCCCGTGCTTATGTATTCATATGTGCGTGTACCTCTACGTGTGTGTGTGTGTGTGTGTGTGTGTGTGTGTGTGTGTGTGGGGATGTAGCTTCATAAGGCACCCAACAAGCGGGAAATGAGGTGCTGATAAGGTGCCACTGAGCCTGATGAATGACACGGTGGCACTCAGAGGAACACATGGCACTGAGCTGAGGTGTAGTGCCAAGACGTGAGATGCCGCCCCACTAACAGGCACCGCTAACCACGCCACTGCCAGGAGCGGGACACGGGAGATAAGCGAGAAATTAGAAAGGAAGGGAAGGTAGATAAAAGTGAAGAATAGGGAAAGGAAAGGTTGAAGTTATTGAGGTATTTCGGATGAGACTTGTGCTAATTGAAAGGGAAGAAATAGGAAACGGAAGAAATAAGGAAAGGAAAAAAAATAGGGAAAAGAAATAGGCAAAGGAAATGTTGAAGGTATTGAGGTGTGTTTGAGATGAGACGTGCTAATTGAAAGAGAAGAAATTGAAAAAGGAAGAAATAGGAAAAAATAGGAAAAAATTGGGAAAAGAAATAGGGAAAGGAAATGTTAAAGGTATTGAGGTGTGTTTGAGTTGAGACGTGCTAATTGAAAGAGAAGAAATAGGAAAAGGAAGAAATAGGGAAAAGAAGAAATAGAGAAAAATAGGGAAAATAAGAAATAGAAAAAAAAATAGAGTAAAGAAGAAATAGGGAAAGGAAATGTTGAAGGTATTGAGGTGTTTGAGATGAGACTTGTGCTAATTGGAGGTGAAGGAAAAGGTGGCAGATGTATGGAATGTGTGTATGAGTTATTGTATATTGGGAGAGAAAGGTAATTATTCGCAGGGTGGGACGTGGCAGGAGATGAAAGGAAAGAACGTGAAGTAAGAGGGAATTATATTAGATGAAGAAAATTCCTCCGTATTCGTTTCATTCTCGTAATTTTACTTTTTCTCATGTCCTCCCTTTCATTTATTTTCTAATTTCTATCTGCCCGTCTTCATTTCCTTCTCTTTCTTCTCCTTTCTTCCTTCGTTCCTCACTTCCTTTACTCTTACCATCCTATTAGCCTTCCAATCTTCCCTCTCCTGTCTCTTTCTCTCTCTCTTCTTTCTTTCTTTTCTCCCTCTTTAATTCCATCTTGCTTTCCTTTTCTTTCATCACTTCTTCACCACCAAACCCATCATCACTAATTCTCCTCCCCTCTTTCCTATTGCTTATCTTCATTCCTTGCTCTCCTCCCACTAACTGCATCCTTCCTTTTTTTCTCTTCCTTCCTTTTTTTTTCTCTTCCTTGCCTCTCCTTTTCTTTCTTCTTTCTTTCATGCCTTCGTCGTCCTTCTTCCTCCCCTATTTTCTCTCCTTCATTCCTTCCATCTCACTTCTCATATTTCCTTACATGTTTCCTTCTCTCCTTATTATCTCCTCCTACACTTTCCTTGCTCTATTTCCTCCTCTTCTCTCACCAGCTGCATCTTCACCCATCTTCACTCATCTCCTTTCTTCTTTCCCCATCTCGCATCAACTAATTTCTTATCATTCCTTACACGTTCTCTTCTCTCCTTATTATCTCCTCCTTCTGCACTTTCCTTCCTTCATTCCCTCCTCTTCTCTCACCAGCTGCATCTTCACCCATCTTCACTCATCTCCTTTCTTCTCTCCTTCATCTCGCACCAACTACATCTTCCCTCCTCTCTCACTCCTCTGACCTCCTCCTTTAGCAGCAAACCTCCTCATTAGTCTTCCTCAGTGCCTCATCTGCCTCCTCTCATCCCCATGTATTAGGGCGGCCCGACACTCGCTGACAGTGCCTTAGTGCCAATTTGTCATGCGGTCGTGTTACGTGGGCGGGGTGCCAGAAGGTGCCACGCCTAGATAACATGTCAGCATGGCACGCCGCGCCCACAGATGAGCCTCGTAAATCTCTGGTGCCATAGAGTGAGGGGAAAATGAGGTAATTTGCTGGTACAGGAGGAGGAAGTGAGGGGAGGAGGAGAGGAGACAGGTTGGATGTCAAGAGATGAGGGGAAGATGGGAAGGGGAAGGGAAAAAGAAGGGGAAGGTTATGGGAAGGGAAGGTAGCGGTGGGTAGGAGTTAGAGAGAGGAAGGAAGAGAAGGAAAGGGAAAGAGAAAGGAGGAAAGGAGAGAAGGAACAAAAGGAAGGAAAGAAGGGAGGGAGGGAAGGCGAGAAGGACTTGTCTACTGTACCGTTTTGACATGTTAAGTAACCTATCTCTCTCTCTCTCTCTCTCTCTCTCTCTCTCTCTCTCTCTCTCTCTCTGTCGACGTTTTATTTGTCTTCTTTTTTTATTTCGCTCATTATGAAACTTCCGAAATTTTGTCATCGGTTGATATATTTTTTTTCGTCTTTTAAGCAGAGTGCACTGAAGGATGAAATGGAATGCGGAAAGCGAATCATAATGAAAAACGGGGAAAAAAAAACTTTAACTACCTTGCAGAGAGAGAGAGAGAGAGAGAGAGAGAGAGAGAGAGAGAGAGAGAGAGTAGAGAGAGGAAAGGAGGTGAGGTACGAATGAGGAGGATAAAGGAAAAGAAATCAAAGAAAATTACGTAGAAGGAAATAAGAAAAACGAAAATGAAGCTAGAGAAGGAGAAAGTGATGAGGATGAAGATCGGATGAAGGAAAATAAAAATAGGAAATAGAATAAGAAAGAAAAGATGTATAGAAAAAGAGGAAAGAGAAGAAGAAGAAAAAGAAGAGGAGGAGGAGAAGGAGAAGGAAGGGTATTAGAAGGACTAGGATGCCAGAAAATAATAGAGAGGATAAAGGAGAAAGCCATGGAGGAGGAGGAGGAGGAGGAGGAGGAGAAGGGGGGGAGGAGAAGGAGGAGGAGGAGGAGGAGGAGGAGGAGGAGGAGGAGGAGGAGGAGGAGGAGGATCAAAGGGCCAGGAGAGGGTGTAAGTGACCGCGCTGAGTGGTGACCTGCCGCGCGTCACCTTCCGTAACCTGACCCGCTAAGGGGAGAGAGAGAGAGAGAGAGAGAGAGAGAGAGAGAGAGAGAGAGAGAGAGACAGATGGACAGACAAACAGAGAGAGAGAGAGAGAGAGAGAGAGAGAGAGAGAGAGAGAGAGAGAGAAAGAAAAATTAAATAGCTCAATAAAAAAAAGGAACAAATAAAGTAAGCAAAGTGATGAGACAGAACGAAAGGGGCTAAAAGATAAAAAAAAAAAAAAGTAAGAAACCTGAAGAAAAGAAATTATACAGTAAAGAGGAGAAATAGAAGGAAAAATATAAGAAGGAGGGAAGAGAAAAGAGAGAGAGAGAGAGAGAGAGAGAGAGAGAGAGAGAGAGAGAGAGAGAGAGAGAGAAGAAAAAAGAGGAAAGTGGAGGCATATTCATTAGTTTTCTCCCTTCCTTTACTCAAACTGAGAATGAGAATGGAAGTTTACACCGATGTTTTCTCTCCTCTCTCTCTCTCTCTCTCTCTCTCTCTCTCTCTTCCCTCTGTTTTCTCCCAGTGGTCATTTATGTTCCTTTCATTGCTTTGTGAATAATTGAGGAAGTGATGGAGGCGAGGGACGAAAAGGAAGGAGGAGGAAGGGAAAGAGGAGTAGGAGAAGCAGAAGGAAGAGAAGGAGGAGGAGGAGGAGGAGGAGGAGAAGAAGAAGAAGAAGAAGAAGAAGAAGAAGAAGAAGAAGAAGAAGAAGAAGGAGAGAAGGAGATAAGGAGGAGGAGGTGTAGGAGGATGAGAAGGAAAAGGAGGAGAAAGA
>NC_059267.1:8116780-8119280 GCF_017591435.1 Portunus trituberculatus
TCTCTCTCTCAGGAGGAAGAGGGGAGAGTCAGCAAGGGAAGGGGAAGGACAGGGCTGGAGTGAAGTGGTTTAGGTAAGGGAAGGGAAATAATAAGAGAAATATATAACGTAATTATTATCAAGAAACTACAGGAAATACTAGCGATACTTTCATGTTTTCTTCATTCTTTACACGGGGGAACATTGGGTAAATTGGCTTCTATTATATTATTTTCACTTGTCTCTCTTTCTATCGATTATATGCATTAACTTGCTTTCTCGTCGTTCCTGTTGTTTATCCTTACTTCTCTGTTATGTGGTCGTCGGATTATTTGTTCTTGATTGGGCGGAAACAAAATATCGGAATGAATATCTAGAATCATTTTTATTTATTTCCTCTCCGTCTTTCTATTTAACTTTTTTTCTTCTTGTGTGTGTATGTCCAGTTGTATTTTCCACGTCCTGAGCTTCACTGTTGCCTTGTCTTTGTAAACTTTTAAAATCTTTGCCTTCCTTCACTTGGTACACACACGATGTCGACCACCTGGTTTTGTTGACTCCAAAATTGTTATGGTATTCAGGTTTTCATATTTACTTTGTGTCATTTTATTTAGTGTCTAGGTTCTCTATTTTACAAGTCTTTTAGTATTCCTTTGTGTGTGTGTGTGTGTGTGTGTGTGTGTGTGTGTGTGTGTGTGTGTGTGTGTGTGTGTGTGTGTGTGTGTGTGTGTGTGTGTGTGTGTGTGTGTGTGTGTGTGTGTGTGTGTGTGTGTGTGTGTGTGTGTGCGTGTGTGTGTGTGTGTGTGTGTGCTAATAATGATGATGATGATAATAATAATAATAATAATAATAATAATAATAATAATAATAATAATAATAATAATAATAATAATAATAATAATAATAATAATAATAATAATAATAATAATAATAATAATAATAATAATAATAATAATAATAATAATAATAATAATAATAATAATAATAATAAATGATAATACACAGTTTATCAATATTGCAGTATACATACCCTGGAAATATACAACGGCTTGGGACGAGGCTTAAATGTTTAGCGTGCGTATGCGTGTGTGTGCGTTCATGTGTGAGTGTTTTCAGGAAAGAATAACTCGGAGGCAATCAACCAATCAGGAACGGCAGAGCATCCAATCAACGAGTCCCCTAATCCGAGCCCTTAGCGCCTTGAGAACCACCTCCAGCCTCCCGCGCCACCCACCCTCTTAATCCCTTAATCGCTGCTATCGAAGGCTTCTCATTCCACAAAGATCCGCTGATACCTGGCGCCACACACACACTGACACGAGTTCTGCTTCTCTCTTCTCTCCTTTGGCTTTGGTTAAGTGTGTTGTGATGTGTGTTAAGATGTGCTGTTGGATTGGTGAGGTAACGAGGTAACTTTATTTTGTGTTGTGGTTGTGTTGTGGTTGTGATACAGTTGTAGGGTGGTATAGTGGTGGTGTGGTGGGTTATAAGGCTTTTGGTTTGGTTTTGTGGAGTTGCAGTGGGTTTGTTGTTGTGGTAATGGTGTTTAGGAATAGAAACAGAGGTCTTGCCTGAGTTATCTTGGAAACTGGCCAAGAGCAACAAAAAGTAAAGAAAAAGGTCCACTTAGTTGCCAGTTCCTTACAGATTCAATAGAGTTTGCCAGTACTGTTGTGATGGTGGTGGTGGTGGTGGTGGTGGTGGTAATGTGGTATTAGCAAAGGTGTGATGGAAGTGATGGAGTAAAAAGTTTGATATTTAGAGTAAAGAGCTCTGAAATTAAAGGAAAATGAAAGAAAACACACACACACACACACACACACACACACACACACACACACACACACACACACACACACACACACACACACACACACACACACACACACACTTTCCCTGTATCTCATCACATTTAATATCATAGAATTGCACACTTCCTTTTTTTTTCATTCATGTTCTAGATATTCTACTTTTCTTTCTTTCATTATTATCCTTCCCTTCTTTCCATTTTCCCGTATTTCTCCTTCAATCAGCCTATTTCATCCACATCTGATCAAGTTGTATACTCAAATTACTATATTCTCACCCTGTATTTTCTTTCCTTTCCGTAACTTTCCTCCTATCTTATCTTCAATTATCAATGTATCCCTATTCCTCATCATCCATTCCACTTTCCTATCTTTACTTTCCTTTCAAAACCTATCCAAATTCCTTCAACTATTCCACACCGTCCCTTCTCATACTTCGTTCTGTGCTCCTCTCATATTCTATTTCCTCCTGATCCTCCCAGTGAACGTGAGGAAGATGAGGACAAGCATTACCCTTTCCTCTCCTACCTGTGTCCTCCCAGGTGTCCCCAGGAGGCTGCAGGCTTAGCTGGTGTCCCGGGGAGAGGAAGCAGCCCCGGGGATCATCTGAGGGAGGTACTGTCATTATCCTTCCGCGGTTTCAAGGATTAGCTATAAATCCATTAGACAGGGAGAGAGAGAGAGAGAGAGAGAGAGAGAGAGAGAGAGAGAGA
>NC_059267.1:8129280-8131780 GCF_017591435.1 Portunus trituberculatus
AGAGAGAGAGAGAGGGAGAGGGGGGGATGTTAAGGAGTGTGTAGGAGTGTGTAATTATGTTTGTTAATTAATGTTTTCCCGTATATGTATTAGAGAGAGAGAGAGAGAGAGAGAGAGAGAGAGAGAGAGAGAGAGAGAGAGAGAGAGAGAGAGAGAGAGAAGAAAAGAAATAGTTATGTCTACCTCACACACACACACACACACACACACACACACACACACACACACACACACACACACACACACACACACACACACCTTAAATCACCGCAGAGAGATTCACAACACTGGAGAGAAAATGGGATGAGTTTTTGTGATCATCGCTGGGGAAGGAGGAGGAGGAGGAGGAGGAGGAGGAGGAGGAGGAGGAGAGGAGAAAGAGGTAGGGTGGTGGTGGTGGTGGTGGTAGTAGTGGTCAACATAACACGTGTAATTATAGGTTTAGGATACAAAGAGAGATTGGCCTACCTCCACCTCCTCCTCCTCCTCCTCCTCCTCCTCCTCCTCCTCCTCCTCCTCCTCCTCCTCCTCCTCTCTCCTCTCCTTCTTCTGCTCCTTTTATTTCTATTATGATTTTTTTCCCTCCTCGTCTTCTGCGTGTTTCTTTCCTCCGTCATTCGCGCCTCGTCTCCAATATCCATCCATCTTTCTCTCCTTCCTCTTCCCTCCTTCCTCTTCCCGTCCCTTCCCTCTGGCCATCCCATTTCACCCGTCTTTTATTTTTCTCTTCTCACACATTACTTTTTTTTTTATTCCATATCACCTTTCTTTCTGTTTCTCTCATTTTCCTTTGTTTTCCCACTTTTTCTTTTTTTAATGCTTCTTCTCATCTTTCTCGTTTGTTTACTTTCGTTTCTTTTCTTCTTAGTTTCATATTTTTCGTTCCTTTTTCGTACTCTTTATCATTTTTCCATTATCTTCCTTCTTCTTCAATATCTTTTCCTTAGATATCCCAATTAATCTTTACTACTCTTTTTATTTCCATACCTTTTCATCCTCATTTTCTCTCTTTATTCTTTCCTTCCTTTTATTTCCTTATGTACCCTTATTTCTTCCATCATCTCCTTATTTTTCCTTAGATATCCCAATTCATCTTTACTGCTTTTGTTATTTCCTATCCTTTTCCACCTCATTTTCTCATTCTATTCCTTCGTTCCTTTTATTCCCTTATGTACCCTTATTTTCTCCATCATTTTCCCTCCATATTATTACCTTTACTCGTACTAGCATTCCTTCTTTTCCCCCCTGAATCCACTCGCTTACCCTTTCTCTTCTTATAATAACACCATGAAATAACCTCACCTCCGGCCTTGTAAACAGTGACACGCGACCTTCTCCTCTCACCTGCGCAAGCCTGAGTCACGCCTCTTGACCTGGCCTGACCTGACGTGGGAGGTCATGGGCCAGAGAAGAGATAAGGGGGGTGAGAGAAAAGGCGGGATGGGGGAAGGGTTGGTGCGAGGTAGAAGGGATGAGAGGAGTGTGTGTTCCAGTGGTTTAAGACAAGGGTAGAATAGCTGAGGATTAAATCGATACATCTTAAGCTACGAAGGGCGGCAGTCACGGATGCCGGGGCGCTGACAAGAGGCCCTCATCACCCATTGTGCGGCGGCGGAAAGGCTTCTTATTTGGAGGAACGCGGCGGACAATAGCGGGAGAATACAAGAATGGGGAAATTTTGGGTCGGGTATGAGTACTTGTCCACCCAACCACCCATCTCTCACCTCTCTGGCTCTCCTCCATCCTCATCTTCCTCTCGTGGGTGTGAGGACGCGGCCGCTGAGACAAAGAGGAGCATTAGGCATGGCTGTAATTGTTTATGGCGGAGGTGGGATATTGATGACGAGGGAGCAGGTCTGGTCTGGTGTGGCGGGCGACGACCAGCACCAGCCACCACCACCACCAGTACCATCACCAGCAGGACCAGAGTGTGTGGAGCGATTAGCGCCACTCGCCCCGGGACCGCTGCGCCACCCAGATGTCTTGAGGTGGAGGTGGTGGTGGTGGCGGCGGTGGTGGTGGTGGTGGTGGTGTGTGTGTGTGTGTGTGTTTGTGTGTGTGTGTGTGTGTGTGCGCGCGCGTGTGGAGAGAGAGAGAGAGAGAGAGAGAGAATAAAAAAAACAAATTAATAGATATAACGACAGGAGATAGATAGAGAATTAGACAAACATATAAGTAATTGAATAGACAGACAAAAAAAAAAAAACAGGAGACGAACACATTACCAACAGACAAACAGACAGGCAAACAAAGGACAGACAACAAACAGACAAAGAGACAAACAAACAGACAGACGAGTATAGAAAAGAAAATGGAACATACTTGCAGATGTCAAATAAACAGAGAAGAATAAAGAAAATGAAAATAATCTTCTATTAATATACCCAAGACTTAAGATCAGAGGGCGGGTTATGTCACACACACACACACACACACACACACACACACACACACACACACACACACCTCCAGCCTTTGTCCTCGGTGCTCCTCTTTCCCT
>NC_059267.1:8139280-8176780 GCF_017591435.1 Portunus trituberculatus
TCCGCCGCCGCCCGCAGTTCAAGATTTAGCATAGCGTATATTTACGGGCGGCAAGTGTGTGTGTGTGTATGTGTGTGTGTGTGTGTGTGTGTGTGTGTGTGTGTGTGTGTGTGTGTGCGTGGTGGGTGATGGTGTGTCGATGTGAGTTTGTAATGTGTTTCCCGCCGAAGTGTGCTGCGGATTGTTTTCGTGCCGTGTGTTAAATATTTACGGTCTTAGCTTTAGCAGATATGTTTGTGTGTGTGTGTGTGTGTTTGTGTTTGTGTGTATGTCGCAGGGAACTCTTTATGGGACAGGAGTTAGAGGAAGGAAGAAGTAGTACATATGCGTGTGGGTGTATGTGTGTGCGTGTATAGTATTGTGTACCCTCTCGTGTGTTTGTATGTGTGCGTGTGCGTGTGTGTGAATATAAATATCATCTTAGGTGACGGATGTGGCGGGCGGGAGGTATAATGGGTGGGAGGCCGCCCTACCACCGCCACCGCCGCCACCGCTGCCTCTTGTGTCCCCCGCCATCCACCGCCGCCCTCCCCATGATTTACAGCGCGGCACTCTACGGCTTCCCCATTCACCCTGAACCAGAAGTCGCCCGATCTTGTTCGTCCTTCCCCAAAACTGCGGAAATTATACGGACACGAGCACACGGAAACGAACGTAAGACCAGGTTTCTACCACGGTAAAAATTACTACACACACACACACACACACACACACACACACACACACACACACACACGTTCATGAGCGACGTACACAATATTTATTAATACAATGAGACATTAACGGCAATGATTTCCACATTGTAAAAATTACTTTGTTTGTGTATTCACCCACACACCCACACACACACACACACACACACACACACACACACACACACACACACACACACACACAAACACACATATGCTGGGGCGCATTTACTATTGCATCTGGAAGGAGATGCACACATGAATGTACGTTCTGTACGGAGAGAGAGGAGGAAGCGTTAACAAATGACGGAGACAAGCTATAGGTGTGTGTGTGTGTGTGTGTGTGTGTGTGTGTGTGTGTGTGTTGATTAATGATCCTTCGTGCAAGCGATTACATACTGCAAGAGAGAGAGAGAGAGAGAGAGAGAGAGAGTTGCATTGACACGGCGTGGAGTTCCTAAGAGCAGTCATCCCCTCCCGTTTGTCTGTCCTTATTCACATGCTACCTGATCTTGCGGCCCCTTCACGCCTCCTCTCCTCCGCCCCTCTCTATATTATCCTTAACGTGTCATGACTCCGCAGGCAGTATTTCTCTTCCACGGGCGGCCGTCCTTACCCCTCCATCACCCTCCCGCCCCATCCAGCCCTTCCCTCAGCGGGCGGCGTGATCCAGTGAACTTCTGGTACGCGTGACAATGTTTCTCGTGACGCCAAATTTCACACTCAAGTTGGGGCTGTTTTGTGGGGCCCCTGTGTGTGTGTGTGTGTGTGTGTGGATCGACCATCGCCTGTCCTCCTCTCATTCCCCTGATCCGCTTAAACAAAAGAGGCGATGAAGGTAACGCCTCGAGATCGATACCCTTCCCTCACACCGTCATGGATTCGAGTGTTTAACATTAACATCCTTCCTTTTTGTGCCTTGCCGTGTCCTTAGCGGTTCCTTTCCCTTAACCTGTGCGTGTATATCATGAAGCTTTCCCATTACGGTATTTTTTTTTTTTTTTTTTGTCACTACCTTTTGTTATTATTTGTTAGGGTCTGAAAAGTTTTCGAGCGACGAGCGACGGACTCACGTTTTTGGAGAATTATGTGTGTTTGTGTTTTGTTGGTGTGTTTGTCGGTCGGTCGGTGGTTTGAGGATTTATGGGGGAGGCTGTTTTATCGGTTTAATGGACGCACTTAGTTAATGTCTGGTTGGGCGGGGCGGTAAGCTTTCTGCAGGTCCACTTCTCGCCTGGTAATGGACAGTTTTTGTACCATTTTACAAGGCAATACTTAACGTTTTCCTCCTTGTTTTCCTCCTCCTCCTCCTCCTTTGCCTTTGCACCTCAAACCACAACCTGCGTCTTCCTCTCCCCGTCATTATCGCGTTTATCCTACTTATCCTTCTTCCTGCTTTGCTTCCTCTCTCTCTCTCTCTCTCTCTCTCTCTCTCTCTCTCTCTCTCTCTCTCTCTCTCTCTCTGAAATACTAAGCCACAGCTGCCATCACCACTATTATGACTACATACAGCTGCTACTCCTTTTTACTAACACTATTACTACAACTTGTTGCTGCTCCTGCTGCTAATACTATTTCTACAACAATAAATGGAACAATAACGGCGATATCAACACTACTACTACTATTACTACTACTAATGCTACTAATACTAGGCTACTACTGCTGCTGCTACTAACACTGCTACTAGTACTAGAACTACTACTACTACTAGAACTACTACTACTAGAACTACTACTACTAATACTATTACTACTACTACTACTACTACTATTACTGCTGCTGCTCTTGATGCTGTTGCTACTATTTCATCTATTATCGCTTCTGCTGTTATTATTATTATTATTATTATTATTATTATTATTATTATTATTACTATTACTACTACTATTTCTACTATTACTACCACCACCATTGCCACCATTACTACAGCAATGCTTAAACATCCCGTAAGAGTAGCTACGTACAGTACCTGGCCACACCGTACCACACCACACCACACCGCACCACACCGCACCGCACTGCCCCGTCACCGCAGCCTCCACGCCGCCCATTCTATCTACGGTCAATTTTTCACGGGTCCCGCAGCTCGGCCGGATCGTGATCAATAAAATGCTGTGGCGCGTGAAATGCTGCGAGTTCATTATTCACGTGAGTTCGATATATTCTACATCGTGGGCCCGTGTATTACAGTATCGGATCCGGAAGACTGGAAGCTGTGTATTGTCGAGTTAGAAATATACGCTGAATGGTAAAATATACGGTGTGAATAAGTAAAGGAAGGAAATGCGTTGGTTTGTGTAGGGAAAGACCACGTGGAAATTTAGGAGGTGAGTGAAATATATACACTGAGTTTATTGAGGATGTTGTGATGAAAAGATACATAAATAAGTAATAATAACGTTGATGTAGGAGTAAGTAGGTGAGGAAAAGATATGTTAGCTCGTATAGGGAAAGACCACGTGTAGATTTGGGAGGTTAGTGAAATGTATATACTGAATTTTATTGAGGATGTGATAAAAAGTATATAAATAAAAAAGAATAGCATTGGTGTAAGAGTATATGAGGTAAGAGTATATGTTAGTTTATATAGGGAAAGATACAAGCATATACACCTAGGTTGCTGGGAAAATAGCTGGAATATAGTGAAAATTTTCCAATGAAGGTATAAACCAAGAGATATGAAAAACGAGGCTGTAAATTGATAAAAAATAAGAAAAAGAAAAACACGATCTGGCTGTTATGGGAGAGAGCGCGTGGCTGTTTAAAAGATTGTAAGATAACAGATTAATAAGTAGATTTTGTAATATGATATGGATGTGGGAGATGAAAAAAAATGTGGGTGTAGGGATCAGAAAAGGAAGAGGCGTGTTGATTAGTGTTTAGGAAAAGATACGAGGACAAATAGATTCAAAGTGTATATTCTATTATTATTATTATTATTTTATTATTATTATTACTAGAGCTATGAATGAGAGAAAAAAAAAGGAAACAGACGATATAGTTAGTGAATAATGAAAAACAAGAGTTGATTTACGTGTCTCTTAGCAATATTGTTATAAAAAATAAGAATAAAGGCATTGTTATTATGAGAAAGGATGAAGGGAAGTGGAGAGCGATAACTGGCGATGCAGCGAAAAGAAAAATATAAGAAAAGAGAGAAAAGGAAATAAAAACGATCAGATAAAAACAGAAATAAAAAAAACGAAGTAAAGTGATATTTCAAAGCGACTAAAAGCAACGCAATAGATGATAAAAAAAAAAACAAATACTAAACTTAAAAAAAAAAACGTAAAAAAACAAAGAAATATGAAGCGAAAAAATAGTAAAAGCATAAAAATTCAAGATGGGAAAAAAAACTAGCAATTTTTTAAAGGAAACCACAACATGTATTAAACACGTCACGATTGCTTGCAGTGGCTGAATATTGTAGCTGTTCTTGAGAATATGCAAGAAAATGTTCTTGAAAATAGAGGAACAAGAAAGTAAGGTTAGAGTCAAAGGAGGAGGAAGAGGAGGAAGAAGAAGAAGAGGAGGAGGAGAAGCGGTTGGTTGCTTTGATACCTGAGTCTAGCGGTGTTGCCTTTGCTCAATAGTGTTTTTATGTGTTCAAGTATAGAGTTAGTCATTGTAGTAGTATTGGTTTGGTTATTATATTGCTGCTGCTGGTGGTGGTGGTGGCGGTGGTGGTGGTATTGCTATTTTTATTATTATTATTATTATTATTATTATTATTGATGTTGTTTTGTATTATTATCTATATTGTTTATAATGGTATTAGTGGTAATAATAATGACAGTGGTAACATGATCATTTGTTTATAATGATGATAATAAAACAATAATAATAATGATAATAATAGTAATAATAATAATAACAGTAAAATAATAATAATAATAATGATAATGATGATAATAATAATAATGATATCAATAATAATAATATTTTTCTTTTCTCCTGCTATTGCTGTACCTGATTTCTATTTACAAAACAATAAGAGAAGAGACAACTAATATATCTCTTCCTCCTCCTCTTCATCATCATACTACTACTACTACTACTACTACTACTACTACTACTACTACTACTACTACTACTACTACTCCTGCTACTACTACTACTACTACTACTACTACTACTACTACTACCACCACCACCACTACTATCACTACCTCTGCTGCTACAAGTGGAAGTGGAGGGGGAGGAAAAATTGCTTGTGGGAAATTGCATCTTAGTGACGTTTTGAATGACTTAATTGATGCCGGAAGCTGGACTTTTACCTGTCATTACCTGCATAACACCTCACTTTTACCTGCCTTTTTGCCCCAGTCTTCTTTTTTTAATGTTTGTGGCCGTGCTTTATTGTTATTGCTACTGTTTTGTTGCCTTTCACTCTTTATTTTGTTATGTCACTTTGTTTTATCGAGTGTATGTGTGAGTGTGTCTGTGTGTGTGTGTGTGTGTGTGTGTGTGTGTTCTTGTGGTGCTTCCGTTCTTATGTTGACAAGGAGGATGAAAAAAATAAGGTTGCATTGTTCTCAAGTCTTAAAGAAAAAGAGACAATTACTGAACTTTTCATTTCTTTTCGTTGAGTTAATGTGATCAGCTTCTTGCTTCATTTCGTTAAGATTAATTTCTTTTTTTTTTTCATTAGAGAGTGATTTTTTTTTTTTTCTTTTTGAATTTGTTGATTATATCGATTTTCATTAATGCAGTGCTTGTTGTTTATTTGGGTGTTCTTTTTTGCGTGTATTGTATAACATACTTCGTGAGTGTTGTTGTTGTTGTTGTTATTGTTGTTATTATTATTATTAGTATTAGTAGTAGTAGTAGTAGTAGTAGTATAATTTTTACTGTCATTATTATTACTACTAGCATTATTACTATCACTACTACTACTACTACTACTACTACTACTACTACTACTACTACTACTGCTAATGCTGATGTTGGTACTAGTGTTGATGCTATTATTGCTATTGTTATTATTATTATTATTATTATTATTATTATTATTATTATCTACTACTACTATTATTACTACTATTATTATTGTTATCATTGTTATTATTATTATCATCAGGATTACATTGTTATTATTATTATTATTATTATTATTATCATTAATATTATTATAATTTATTTATTATCATTACTATTAGTTTTGCACCATAATTATCTTATTTTTTATGGTGTTACGGTGTAATTGTCTATGGTTGTAGTAGCAGCAGCAGGAATAGCAGCAGCAGCAGCAGCAGCAGTAGTAGTAATGTAGTAGTAGTAGTAGTAGTAGTAGTAGTAGTAGTAGTAGTACTAGTAGTAGTAGTAACAGTAACATTATTATTGTTATTATTATTATTATTATTATTATTAGTAGTAGTAGTAGTAGTAGTAGTAGTAGTAGTAGTAGTAGTAGCTTACCTTCAGTGAAATTAACAATGATTTTTTTTGTTTAAATTTGAAAGAAAATTTTGAACTTCCTGTTCATTTGTACCACATTTCTTCTCAGTACGCGCGAATGACGAATGCATGATTACTAGTCTTGTTCTTTAATTAGCAGTGCGTGTTGGTAGGCTTTGTACAGGTGACTGGACTCACCTCTCATGCCATTACTGGAGGCATCCATGTACACCTGGCGTGGCTGCGCCTGGTGGAATCCAGTGGTCTTGTAATAATGCCAATTAGTGTTGGAAGCGAACTGAGTGCACGTGGTATTTGCATCGTGCTTTTTATAAATCATTTGTTAGATTTCGTGAGATTGGTTCATCGGTTTGTTTCCTGCCGTTTTATTATGCTCTCTTGTCAGAACGAGACTAGCACACCTGTGTCAGACGGAACAAAGCCGGGAAATTAGAGGAAATCGTGCGTTTCCTTCGCCCTGCTTCCAAGTAAGGCGTTCAGATTTTGCATGGTATTAATTGGTGCATAGTCAGGAGGGGACTGACTACATGTCTTAGGGAGACTGGCGCTTCCTTCTTGCTTTTCCCTGTTCTTGTAGCATTCAGTTTGTGCCTCTGTACCGATAAGCATTACAAGTATGTTTTGAAACATTGGTTTATCAACAAACCTGTGCAGTTTTCTTAATAATTTTTGTTATGGTTTAGTTGGATTTGGAAAAATAATCAGCCTTGTGTATTAATATGTATTAATGTGTTTTATAAACTTTAACTGTTGCGTTATTACAAAGTAGTATTTACCTTGTTAGTGTTCAGTCTTTTAGTATGCGAAAGAATTTAAATGACTTGTCAGTACTCAGTTTTGCGCGGTGTTTCTTTACAGTGATACAATAGTTGTTTTATAGTTGGTTTCCGGCGTCCTTCAGGGTGTGTTGGAACTGAAGTAGTCTGCTGTTGTTTATTGTTCCTGTTATCCTGTTGTTCTTCAAGTTTGTACACTTTTTCCTGGTTTGTTGGACTTGCAAGGCAGTTCTTTCTTAGCTAGTTTCCGCTTTTTTAGCGTGGCTTTTAATTGATATTGTTCATTGGTTTTATTAGTAGCTTAAAAAGTTGTGTGTTATTTAGTTATGGCTAATCTTATTTTCTAACGTTTTTTTTTTTTGTTTTCTTGTCGTCTTGTTGGTAAATTGTGTTCATGTATTTTCTTTTTATTCACTTTCTATATACTTTTTTATTGCTAAAGAAAATTAATACTTGAGTAATATAGGTTCTCGTGATCTCCGCGGCGCTATATAGAGTTTTCATAATTATTAACTACATATTTTTACGTCCATATAGAGAAATATATAGTTGTTCCATAACCACTGAAATAACAGTCTGGGCCTGCATGGCACTCATATGGCCAGTAATTTTAATCTATTTTCGACATACGCTTCTATTTTCACCTTTTATCTGCCGTCACACACAAGCCGTCACACAAAAGTCCCCCAAGTGTCGCTTTTGTGGCCGGTCAGACTGGACAGACGGACGGACGGACACACACAGCGCACAGGAACAGACAGACAGAGAGACGGACGCGGGATGCAGCTCGGCCTGGGTGTGTGAGGCGCCTGGCCCAGGTGGCGTGTTCCTATTACCTGTGCTTTGTGGGGTGAGCCGCCCTGTGCTGCCCTGCATTGTTGGTTTAGTTAGCCATTTATAGCCTATAGAAAATGGGATCCCAGGGCACCTCTGTTGTAGAATATGGGACCACGGTCTTCTCATATTGGAGGTAATAAGTGATTTTTCATATAATTCCCTTCTTGATGCTTCTTGTGTGTGTGTGTGTGTGTGTGTGTGTGTGTGTGTGCGTTTACTAGATTACTTTACTACGAGGAAAAGACGTTAATTGCTTGTTCTTGATGATTGTTGTTGTCAATATCTGACTATCGTATGAATGATGACTTGGGAATATGGTAATAATAATAATAATAATAATAATAATAATGATAATGTTTAGTGAATCAGATTAGAGTTATGTGAGTTCTACCGTGTGTGTGTGTGTGTGTGTGTGTGTGTGTGTGTGTGTGTGTGTGTGTGTGTGTGTGTGTGTGTGTGTGTGTGTGTGTGTGTGTGTGTCTGTGTGTGTGATTCATGTACGTCGTGTGTACTTTACCTCTCTGATATACACGCGCCATAATTCAGATAAGTGATTGGCGTTGTGTGTGTGTACGTGTGTGTATGAGTACCTGTACTTGAATCTGTGTACGTAGATGTGGGGTTGTAAATATGTACTTTCTCTCTCTCTCTCTCTCTCTCTCTCTCTCTCTCTCTCTCTCTCTCTCTCTCTCTCTCTCTCTCTCTCTCTCTCTCTCTCTCTCTCTCTCTCTCTCTCTCTGTGTGTGTGTGTGTGTGTGTGTGTGGAACCAATCATGCGATGATAAAATAAGCGCACACACACACACACACACACACACACACACACACACACACACACACACACACACACACACACACACACATCAATGCCGTACACACATCAATCGCATTGCCGGCTGGACGCTCTCCCTACCAAAGCCAAGGCCGAACGCACGCACACACACACACACACACACACACACACACACACACACACACACACACACACACACACACACACACACACACACACACACACACACACACACACACACACACAAACATACCCAATTGATACCTAAGCCCATTAATAAAAGTAATTGAAGCTACACTCAAACACCTTACCGTACAACTGTGTGTGTGTGTGTGTGTGTGTGTGTGTGTGTGTGTGTGTGTGTGTGTGTGTGTGTGGTGATGGTGTGACATGTTATTCCTGTCTCTTCTTCCTATTTTCGCTTCTGTATTCGCTAAAGAAAGGAGTCAGAAGAAGAAAGGAAGGAGGAAAGATACTAGTAATGCAGTTAATAGAAAATAATGACCATAATGATAATAATAATAATAATAATAATAATAATAATAATAAAAGAATAAGAAGAAGATGATAAAAATGCTTGTTTCTCTGTGTTTATCAATCCATTTATTTATTTGCCTCTCTCTCTCTCTCTCTCTCTCTCTCTCTCTCTCTCTCTCTCTCTCTCTCTCTCTCTCTTTCACCGCGATAACACAGCTTGCAATGTTGCGGTCGATTTGTGAAAGAATTTTTTTAAAGTTTAGAATTTCACGGCGTATAAGTTTTCTGTGTTTTCGCTTCTTTTTATTTGCTTTTTTCCTGTATTTTTTTATTTTTGGTGCAGTTTGCCTTTTTTTCTAACTTTCTTTTTCCAGGTTTTTATTTATTTATTTGTCTTTATTGTATTTTTTTTCTGTGTAACTGGCGGCAGGTAAAGTTTCGTTTTGAGAGTAATGTTCAGGTTTTCACTTTTTTTCTATATATATTTGTTTCTTTTTGCGTCATTGTTGTTTACCGAGAGTTATTATTATTATTATTATTATTATTATTGTTGTTGTTGTTATTATTATTACCATTGTTGTTATTATTCGTATTAGTTAATAGATCTCTCTCTCTCTCTCTCTCTCTCTCTCTCTCTCTCTCTCTCTCTCTCTCTCTCTCTCTCTCTCTCTCTCTCTCTCTCTCTCTCTCTCTCAGGTAATCTTATCACTTCTAATCTCCGACTTCTTAAACTCAATTCTGTTCTCAGTATCATATGTAGCTTCTCTCTCTTCCTCCTTGTCATCCTTCTCTTCCTCCTCCTCCTCCTCCTCCTCCTCCTCCTCCTCCTCCTCGTATTTGTTTTCTATTTGTCTTCATCTGTATTTGATTAATGGCGTATTCTTGTGAATTTTCTTTTCATTGTCGTTTTTTTTTTCTCTCCTGCGGTTTTTGTTTTGTGAATTTTGAGTTGGATTGTCTTCTGCCACCCTCATCTCTCTCTCTCTCTCTCTCTCTCTCTCTCTCTCTCTCACACACACACACACACACACACACACACACACACACACACACACACACACACACACACACACACACACACACACACACGCGGCGCCCCGTCAATGTTATCCTCACAGGTTTGCATCTGACGTTGGAAATCACGCCCGAAAATGTTTATATGTATGAAATATGTATTTTTTATTTATACATTGGGCAGGGAGGGTGTCGGATGCGTCCATCAGGGTGCGGGAGGAGGAGGGGAAGGAGGAGGAGGGAGTACAAGTTTAGGGGAGGTATAGGAGGAGGAGGAGGAAGAGGAGGACTAGGGAGGTGGTATGTAGAGGGAAAACGAGGTACTGAAACAGGAAAAAAAATAATAAATAAATAAAAAAAAGTATTAAAAAGTACTGGTAATATATAGGAGCATGTATATTTTTCCCCCTATCCTTTATAGTAATTTCCCAAGCGGCGGCCGTAACGCGAGGGTAATGTATAGATGAATTTGTTATAAAACGCTTATGGATCCGCGTCAGCAAGTGTAGCGGGCGGCTGAGGGGGGCAGGGGGCGTCCTAATTTATTGCCAGTGAAGCGCGGGTCATTATCATATTCGGGCTTAACCAGAACGCTCCCCCCCCACGTCCCCGTTTTAGGCCCCCCCAGTAGAGGGCCTCCATGCACGGGGTTATAATATATATATACACATATCTTTTTTTTTTTTTTAAGTCCATGGTGTTTAGGGTATACGAGTGTGGGCGGGTTGTATGCTCTATGATATCTGGGTTGTGCGTGTGTGTGTGTGTGCGTGTGTGTGTGTGTGTGTGTGTGTGTGTGTGTGCGTGCGTGTATTTTGTCCTGTTTATGCGCATCAGTGCCTCGCTGTTTTGCATAATCCTCCGTTCAACATTCGTTTTTTTTATGTATATATTTTTATTTTACGCATTAATATATACGTGCTTGTTATTCGTTATTTATGTATTCATTTATTTATCTATTTATGTTTGATGATACATTGTGATAACACGCTTAGTATACTCTCTCTCTCTCTCTCTCTCTCTCTCTCTCTCTCTCTCTCTCTCTCTCACTCTCATTTTAACTTGATTTTTTGCATATATGTAAAATTTATACACTTTACTGTTACATACGCCTTTATTTCGTTACATTTCCGTCATTCCTCTTCTCTCTCCCCTTCAGCAAAGTTACAAATGTCCACAAGACTCATTCATCTGGCGTTTAGTGAAGCGTGAAGGCGCCTCGTGTTTGCAACTTTAAACTTGACTCACTGCACGAACTCACGTAGAAGGTGGAGTCATTACGTGGGCAGTTTTATTCACTTCACACACACACACACACACACACACACACACACACACACACACGGTAAGTCAGGAAGCAAGTCAACCAACACCTCACACACCTCAGTAACCCTAATTAGTCACCAGGTAACAGGTAAGGTCGCACAAGTGAGAGAAGGACAGGTGAGATGGACAGACCAAGCGTTTTTGGGGGAATCAATTAAAAAAAAAAGCATAGATTCGACATATTATTTCCGTTCTGCGTAGCTCATTATCATCGAATTAGCATATTATGACGTGATTATTAATGGCACCTCATCAGTGTAGTTAGTTGTGGCGGTGTAATGATGAGCGGTATTAATTTATGAGGAAACAAACCCGCGTGTGATTGCAGAGGCGGCGGAGCGAGGCGGTGTGGGCTGGGCAATGTTGCTATACCAGTCAATGGGATCACTGTGTTGCTTCCTTCTCTGATCGTCTTCTTGAAAACACTTTATTTATTCATTTGTTTTTATTTTCTATTTCTGTGGCTTGCGTGATGACTGTTTCCTGGTTTTATTCTGGTTTATCTCATGTCGGTTTGTTCATGAGTGTTTTTATTTCTTTTATTTACGTTTAGTTTTGTTATTTTTTTCCATTTTTATCAAGTTTCTGTTTCTTATTTTTCTTCTTTGTTATGTGGCTTGCGTGATGACTCTTTCCTGGTTTTCATGTCAGTTTGTTCATTGAGTATTTTCTTTTATTTACGTTTAGTTTTGTTATTGTTTTCATTTTTTTTTTCCATTTTCGCTTATTCGGCTGGAAAATTTGATCATGTTTCTTTCTTTTTATTTTCCTCCTTTGTTATATTTTTACTCCTGCTTACTCGATACTTTTTTTTTTATTCTTATTTTTACTTTTGTTTCTTTCAATCATCATGTTCTTGTATGTTATATTTTACACCTTATTATCCTTTGCGCCTCGTTTATTTATCTTTTCTTTATGCGTTATGTATTATTTCCCGTTTTATTTATCTTATACAGTTTAAATATCGCTCGCTCGTGTTTTTATTCCCCGCGTTTTCCTCGTCATTTTCTATTTTATTGTATTTCTTTTGTATGGATTATAGTGTTTTTTCAGTTTTATTTCACTCATGAATATTAATGTTAGCTTTTTATCCTATATTTTAATGCATTTCACTCCCGAGTCCCGTGTGGTATCATTGTTAAAGGAGTTTCAATGATATATTACTACTACTCTTACTACTATTACTACTACTACTACTACTACTACTACTACTACCATTATTTTTTGTTCCTTTTTGAGTTCATATTTTTTTTCTCGATTTTTATACCGTCATTCTACACTCCACCTCCTCCTATTGTACGCACACATTTATATCTTCCCTTTGATCGTCAGTAGCCGCACAGTATAACTTCCTATTACCTTACACTGGTGGGTTTTTACTGTGATACTCTGCGTTGCGTGAAGGTCTGATGGTACTAGGAATCATGGGCAGTCTTGTGTAGTTCGACTGGTCCCTTATTGTGTTCTTTTTCGTGTGTTTTTTTATGGTGTTTGTGATTCTTCAGGGTTACATATGTATGTGTGTGTGTGTGTGTGTGTGTGTGTGTGTGTGTGTGTGTGTGTGTTGTAGCTCTGCATTATTTATTTTTCTACTTCTTTTAGTGTTTGTTTTTCTTCAATAGTTTAGGTGGTGTGAAATGTTTGCTTGAGTTTGGCATCATGCGTAATTTCTTTTATGATATTCAGTGGTTTGTGTACAGTTGTAGGTGTTTGTTTCTATCCATATACAGAAGCTACGTAGTTCTCTAATGATATCGTCAACCCGAAGACTCACCACTGTTTTGAATCCTGCCAAACTACCTTCGTAAACGTGTCAGATCATTAATTTTTACCTTCTATTTCTTCTTATGTTCTTTATTACTGCAGTTGGTATTTTTCCTATGACATTATCTTTAGCAAGTGTGAAAGATAGATTAGGTTAGGTTTGATTAGGTTATCTATAGCAGGTGTGAAAGTCTATATGTGCTTGGAATACGAATGACTTTCTTACATAAATACAATTACATCATCTTTAGCAAGTGTGAAGGTTACGTTAGCTTACGTTAGGTTAGGTTAGGTTCGTTTATCATTAGGAAGTGTGAAGAGGTATGTGTGTATGTAGGATCCTTAGTAACTTCCTCGCAAAAACACCATTTATATCGCATCATCATTTGCAAGTGTGAAGGTTTAATTAGGTTAGGTTAGATTGGGTTAGGTTATCTTTAGCAAGTGTGAAGGTGTATGTGTATTTGGAATCACTAGTAACTTACATGAAAACCAATTAATTCACATCATCTTTAGCAAGTGTGAAGGTTAAGTTAGGTTTAGTTAGGTTAGGTTAGGTTAGGTTATCTTTAGGAAGTGTGAAGGTGTATGTGTGTTTGGAATCCGTAGTAACTTCCTTGCAAAAACACCGTGGTGCGGGTCGGCAGTCTTGTGTCGCTGTGGTGCTGCATTAAAGTCCAGGAGCGTAGGGTTAGTCACCTTTAAAGCGGCTTTATTACCCAACTTCCTAGGCGCGTGGCTCCAATTAAACCTTTACACTTGAAACCTCTCTCTCTCTCTCTCTCTCTCTCTCTCTCTCTCTCTCTCTCTCTCTCTCTCTCTTCGCTACGGTACATAAATGGTACATAAAACGGTGTGAACTTAGTAGTCATGAGGTTTAAAGACAAATCCCTCGAGTCTTGTTTTGTACGTGTTTGGAACTGAGTGGGGAGTCGTTTATGATTCTCTCTCTCTCTCTCTCTCTCTCTCTCTCTCTCTCTCTCTCTCTCTCTCTCTCTCTCGTGTGTGTGTGTGTGTGTTTCGGTAAGTAAGTCATGGTGATTCGAGGAAAAGTGACGAGGAAATAGCGTTGTTAGGAAATAATTTCCTCCTGCAACCTTTATTTATTTTTTCCCCGGTGATGTGTTGCCTTAAATTCGATTCTGTTTGGAAGTGAAAGAAAACGATGAATTCCTAAATATTCCCTGACGCTAATTATGGACTTAACTGTAAGGAAGGAAACTCATTATATTATGTGTGCCATCTCTAAAGTATACAAGAATAATTAACCAAGATATCTTTTTGACTCACGGTTATGAAAGATGAGGGAGAAAATGTTGAGATCCCTTCTATGAGTCAGGAATCTTATAATAAACTGAAGGAGATCGATTAGTAACCTTTGTGAAACTTATGAATATTTTAACCCCTAAATGATAAGCATTCGGATCGTAAGGTACAGAAGAATTGTGGGTCTGTATCAAGGAAGGAAAAGTGTTCAGATTCCTTATGAGTAATTGTAACTTGAACCAAATGAAAAAAAATCCATTTAGATAATATGTAATGAATCATTGATTAATCCAACAGAGAGAAGTTAATTCAGATACCTTAAACTGAAATTTAATCCTATAGCAACTGAAACCTATTTAGATCGCTTATGCTGGTCACAGATCTCACAATAACAAACAGATAAAGTATTCAGATCCCGTGTATTAAAGAATACCTTGTAAAACCAAAGAAAAGCACAGAACGCTTGTATGGAGAAATAGCTGTTACTCCAATACTCCAACAAAAAGGAAAGGTATTCGCATCTCGCGCTGTAGCTAATGACCTAACTTAACCTAACACATAGAAAAACATTCAGATCCCTTGTATTAAACATTATCTTATAACAAACGGAGGAGAATCATCGCCTATATGGAAAAATAACTCTCACTCAAACACAATAGGAAACATATTTATATTTCGTACAATAGTTAACGACCTAACCTAACCTAATTCAATTGAACCTAACTTAACTTTATCTAACCTTACCAAACTTAACCTGACCTAACCTGACCTAACCTAACCTAATCTAACCTAACATGACCTGACCTATGACAACTAAAAGAAAAGAGCTCATAAAATGGAAAGTCACTATAAGAAAACCACAATAGAATAGGTTATATTTAAACACACACACACACACACACACACACACACACACACACCGCGTAGTGTAGTGGTTAGCACGCTCGACTCACAATCGAGAGGCCCGGGTTCAAATCCCGGCGCGGCGAGGCAAATGGGCAAGCCGCTTAATGTGTGGCCCCTGTTCACCTAGCAGTAAATAGGTACGGGATGTAACTCGAGGGGTTGTGGCCTCGCTTTCCCGGTGTGTGGAGTGTGTTGTGGTCTCAGTCCTACCCGAAGATCGGTCTGAGCTCTGAGCTCGTTCCGTAATGGGGAAGACTGGCTGGGTGACCAGGAGGCGACCGAGGTGAATTACACACGCACGCACACGCACACATCGAAGCACCGAAGCACTCCCGCCACACAGCTTCGAGTCTCAGCGGTGGTGGTGGCGGTGGTTTAGAAGCTCCACGCAAACTGAGCATCGACGGAGGATTACAAAGGAGCTCAACGCGGCCCCCACGCAGGGTTTTCTTCCCACGTTGTTGTCGGCGTGAACGCAAAACGGACGGACGCGCGCTGACGTAACAGTTGGGGAGCATTTTGGAGCGGCAGCGAGGCATCAAAACCCTTTGTGTGCCTCCTCCATGGCGGTGTGACGTGGTGAAAGCCTCGTCAGGGTGTGTGTGTGTGTGTGTGTGTGTGTGTGTGTGTGTCAGATGGATATTGTTTCTGTGTTTGGTTCCTGCTTGGGTAAAGATAGTCTTGTCAGTGATAGTAGTAGTATAGTAGTAGTAGTAGTAGTAGTAGTAGTAGTAGTAGCAGTAGTAATAGTAATAGTAGTTGCAAGATAATAGTAATTAGACAAAAAAAAGCAGGGAGAGAGAGAGAGAGAGAGAGAGAGAGAGAGAGAGAGAGAGAGAGAGAGAGAGTTGATGTATAGATACACACAAATAGATAGATAAAATGACAACCAAAAACTTTCACTTCTAACAAAGTGATAATAATCCCGTAAAACGTAGAGAGAAAAAAAATAACAACAACAATAATAATAATAATAATAA
Source organism: Portunus trituberculatus (assembly GCF_017591435.1). NCBI lineage: Eukaryota > Metazoa > Arthropoda > Malacostraca > Decapoda > Portunidae > Portunus > Portunus trituberculatus. The sequence continues at coordinate 8,155,533 of NC_059267.1, forward strand.
TTATTAATAAGCCAAAAAAATCAACAAAAACCCAACACTCCACCTCATAACCAGCGCCTCACCACGCCTCTGATTCACGTCCACTCCAGCATTTATACCTTCTCTTTTTTCCTGTGTATTTTAAGGGCGCGCCGCTGCTGCCTTCTTGCCGCCTAGACGTCCACCGCTGACTGGCCGCCACCCGAATTTCAATGACAGAAACCTCTCACCTGGATAATCCACGACCAGGTGTTTCCATGGCCGTATTTCCCGAAGAGAGAGAGAGAGAGAGAGAGAGAGAGAGAGAGAGCGGAGCTACAGAATGGGAGGGGAAGGCTGGCTAGAGACAAACTATACCAGCTACTCATACTTCTTCCTCTCCCTCTCCCTCTCCCTTCCTCCCATTCCATCTCCCCTCCGTATAGGTGTGGGATAAAAGAAAGGCTCCCGAGGCTCCCCCAGTAAGGGAGGCTCACTGGGGCAGGTCTTAAGGCTACCGGGAAGGGCGGGGAGAGGAGAAAGAACCGGGGGGCGAGGAGGAACGGTCTGGGAGGGACAAAACCACGCAGGAAGGGGACGAGAGAGAGAGCTGAGGTAGGAAAAATTTGGGGGCGTGGAGAGGCAGTAGATTGGTAGCCAGGTAGTTGTAGTGGTAGCAGTGGTGTGTGGTCGTGGTGGTCGTGGTAGTAGTGGTCGTTGTGGTGTGGGTAGTATACTAGTTCAGCTCAGGTTTGACTAAGTGTAGTGAAAGAGTGACTTGAAATTCTGTAAACTTTTCTTTTTGTTATTTTAGGAGAATATCGATTTTGAGGAAAGGGAGTGAAGAGGGAGGCTGGCTGGCTGTCTGGCTGGTTGGCTGTGTGGAAGCGGAAAGAGAGGGGAGAAGTGAGTTAGTTGACAAGCTGATGGTGGCAGTGGTGGTGGTGGCTGTGGTCGTAGTCGTAGTGCTTAGTTTAGCAATGAAGAGGAAAAAATGGCGAGAATTTTTGATAACTCGGAAGAATAGAATAATGTAATAATAGTTTGAAGCATAAAGGAGATGAATAAATGATAGAATAAATGAACAAATCAGAAATGGAAGCGAAAAGAAGAATATTGAAAGGAGATAATATAATCAAGTTTTCAGAGAGAGAGAGAGAGAGAGAGAACATGCACTTACCCATTTCTTTTATAAGAGTTCGTGGGTATCATGCGTTCGGAGAGTGAGGGGCAGGACAGGTGAGGCAGGGCAATTAAGGGAGGGGGGGGCAGGTGTGTTAATTGTAGGATTGGGAGGAGGGGAAGGAGGGGGTTGGGGTTGTGATGGGTGAGGGGAGGGGAGAGGAGGGACAGGTGATGGGCATGTGATGGGGAAGAAGGGCAGGTGATAGGAGAAGGCAAATGGTTGGGGTGAGGGGGAAGTGATGGGAGGGGGGGATGGGCTTCAGGCACAGCACGATTGATGAGGTGATGGGGTTGCGGGTTCCTCACCTTCTGCATGAAAAAAAGAATGGGTGAAAAATATATGATGTAATGGTTTTAGTTTTGTGGGAACTGTAAAAGTGTGTGTGTGTGTGTGTGTGTGTGTGTGTGTGTGTGTGTGTGTGTGTGTGTGTGTGTGTTATCTATCCCTTCTTTAGATATTACACATTTTTCCTTATGTATCTCCATTTTATTGCCCCTCCGCTTTCTTTCTCTCTCTCTCTCTCTCTCTCTCTCTCTCTCTCTCTCTCTCTCTCTCTCTCTCTCTCTCTCTCTCTCTCTCTCTCTCTCTCTCTCTCTCTCTCTCTCTCTCTCTCTCTCTCTCTCTCAGTCTCAGTCTCAGTCTCTCATTTCCTCACCCTCCTCATACATTAACTCATTCCTATTTCCTTTGCATTATCACACCTCTCTCTCCGTCCTTCCGCCCCGCCTACCTACCCTTGTCTCCCTCTCTCCCTCTCCCTCTCTCTCTCTCTCCTACCCAGTGTAAGTCTCCGTATCTTCGCTTCCACTCAGGTAATGAAGACGAAGGTGACGGGGTGTAGTAGGTGGTGTCGCCCGTGATGTATTTATGGTAACCGCCTGTGATTTACTATGGGAGGCTGAGGGAGGGGTGGGAGGGAGAGAGGGAGTTCCTTAACCTGTACTCTATGGCCAGGAGGGAGGGAAGGGGGAGGGAAAGGGTAAAGGTCAGTTCAGGTGGGTCATTTACAGATAGGTAAATTTGGGGTTATAAGAAAATTTGTGGGTTTGTCCCGTATTGGTTGGGTTACATTGGGTTAGGTTAGGTTTGTTTATTCGTTTGTATGTGTGTGTGTGTGTGTGTGTGTGTGTGTGTACGTATGATGGTGACGGTGTGAGGGAAGGCTTAACGGGAGATTGGGAAAGTAGGAGTAAAGGACCTGTGAAGAGAGATAATGGGGATGGTGATAGAGAATGAAAGAAGGATGGAGATGTGGAAAGATGAAGGAACGAATTGAAGGAGAAATATAAGGAAGGTGAAATAGATTTGTGAGATGAAGGAATAGTGTGAAAAAATGTAAATGGTGAATGGAAAAATGGGAATGAAGGAGAAATGGAGAGCGTGATAACATGAAGGAATGCGAGGATGGAGGAAAGAAATAGGGAAAATGAAAAATGAGTATGAAGGAACGTGGAAGGAGGTGAGGATGAAGGACCGCGAAGGAGGCATGTAGAAAGTTAAGGAAGGTGAGAATGAAGGCGTGGAGGAAAACACAAGGAAGTTACACAAGATCAAATAAGAAAAATGAAGAACGAAGGGTAACACAATCTAGAGAGAGGAACAGAAAACCTAAAATAAAATAAGAATAAACAAAATCACATACGGTAGCTCATATCCGCGTGTATACTTTTCTTACAATTTCCTGCTGTTTTGTTTATGATCATGAAATTCCATGTATGTAACACGTACGTCTGTGTGGGAGTGCCGTGCGGGGCCGTGCATCCATCAAATTCTCGCGACCCACACACTGCAGCTACTTTATGGAAATTCGGTCTTGTTTTATTACACCATCATTTTTCTTCATTTCTTCACCTCCGCGGTAAATATCCGAGGGTCACTTCCTTCTCTGAGAAAAAAAACCGTATTATACCTTGGTTTCAATTCAGCGCGGCACGTCACGGCTGTCCCTAGGGAGCCGCCGAGAGAGGGCGCGTGTTTGGCACTACGAAGAACGGAAACGGACTTTATGGCGCAGCGCAAATTTACATCCCCACTGAGACTCGCACCAGGTGACTTAAAACCTGGACCACGCACCTGAATTTCTGATACCTGTCATTACCGAGCGGAAGGACGGTGGAGGTATACAGGTAAAGATGGAGAGAGAGAAAGGAAGAGAGGGAGAAAGAGAGACAGGTACAGAGAGGTAGATGGAGGGAAGCGAGCATACCAAGACGCATAAATCTGGTGCGCATGCGTGGTTGAGCCGCCCAGCAGACCACCCGCAACATGTTGAAATTGCTTCGCCCGTTGTGTTTCCATTTTCTGCGAAGTGTGTGGCGGGAACGAGAGGTTTCTTGGTGTCGCCTGGGGCTGGATGGGGCTAGGGGGGGTTGTGGGTGCTGGGAGGGTCGTGGTGGTCCTGGTGGTCGTGGTGTTGCTGTGTGTTAATTAAAGTTATATTTTTGTACTTTTTTTGTTATCATGGTAGCGTTCGTCTTTCGTTCTGGGTTGTGGTTCTTTTTTTCTTTCTTTTTTTTTACTGACTGGTAGGTTTAATTTCTTTCTTCTCGTCCTGTTTTTCTTTTTTTTCATCTCTTCTTGCCTTTAGATATATAGAATTTTTTTTTCTATTTTATTCTCTTTTCTATATTTTCTCTTTATTTTCGTTTGGTATTAATTTTAGGTTTCTTTTCATGTTTTCTTTATTTCCACTTTCATATTGTGTTTCTCCTTTATTACATGTTTTATTTTGTTTTCTTATATCCACCATTAGTTTCTCTCTTCTTTTCTTATTTTTATTTACTTTATATCCTGTCATTATCTTGTCTTTGCCCTAAACACGCGTCTTCTTCTTCCTCTTCCTCCGTCTCCTCTTCCTTCTCCTTCTCCCCGTCTTCCTCATCCTCCATCTCCTTCTCCTCTTTCTTTTCCTGACCAAAAACAATAAACAATAATATTAATACTGTATCTCTTCTCTTTTCTTTTCTTTTCTCTTCACTTCTCTTCCTCCCCGTTCCTTGAAATCTTCCCCTTGTGTATTCCTTCTTCACTGTGTTCATCCTTTCTTCATTTTTTTTTTCAATCAATTATTTCTTTACTCCTACGTCCGCTTTCTTCCCCTTACTCTTCATCACTCAAGTCTCCCTTCCCTTCTTCCCTTCTTCCATTCTTCCCTCTCCCTCTTAACTTCTTCTTCCCTCACTTTCGCATATTGCTTTTCTTCCTTTTCTTTTTTTTTCGATTCACTCCCTTCTTTTCTTTTCCTGTCTTTATTTCTCCTCTATACGTTGCTTCAATCCTTTCACAAACCTTTCATCTCCTTTTTTTTCTATTTCACTTGAATTATCTTTCTTTCAACTGTATTTATTTGTATTTTTCTTCTATTTTCTTCTTTATCTCTGTCTTCTGTTTCTCACTCATTTAACTTTATTCGTCTCTCTGTATTTATGTTCTTACTTATTGTTTTCTTTTCTACATGCTTCTTCTCTTCATTATCTGTTCCCTATTTCTTTATTTTTCTTCTCTCCTCTTTCTAAAACTTTTTTCTCACTTTTACGTTCTTCATTTTCTCGTTGGCTTTCTTCCTTTCCCTTCGATGGTCTTTTCCTCTCTTTTCTCTTCCCTTTCCTTCTTTGCTTTCCAAACATTATCCTTTCTTTTCTCATTTTCTTCCTCCGTTCTTTTGTTTTCTTTCATATTTTTTTCACATGTCTCTTTTTTGACTCTTTTTGACTTTCCTTTCCTCTTTCCTTTCAAGTGTTCTTCCTTTCCTGTTCATCTTAACTTTTTCTCACTTCCACAGTTCACTTGTGATATCTTTTCTTTTTTCATCCTCTTTTTCGTTACTTCTTTTCTCTTTTTCTTTTTTCTACCTCTTCCCTTTCTTAAACTTCTTTCTCCATATTATTCCTTTATCTTAATTTCCTTTCCCTGTTCTTTAACGAGTTTTCTTTTTTTCTTCTATCTTTTCTTTTACTTTCCCTTTCTTAAACTTCTATCCTTAACCTGTCTCTTTATTTCCCTTCCATGTCCTTTTATCAAATTTGTCCTATTATTTCTTTATTCCATCCTTTCTCTTTCTTAAACTTCCTTCCTCATGTCCTATAACTTTTCTTAACCCTATCCCTTCCCTCATATCCCTTTCCTATTCCTTCTTTCCCTTTCATATTCTTAAAACATCCTTTCCTCTCCTCATCCTTCCATCCTTCCCACCCAGCCAGCCTCTCTCTCTCCTCCCTGCCTGCCTGAAGCGCCCGCAGCGTTGTAGCAGGAGTGATAACCGTGCCGCCGCTGTAGGATGAGGCAGAGGTAAGCGAGCCTGTACTTTGCATTCATTACCTACCCTGGTGACCGCTCGGGAGGAGGTATTGACAGCAAACTCAATGGTCGCTCGCCACGCCTCTCTTACCCTCTCTCTCTCTCTCCCTCCTCTCTCTTCCTCTCCCTCCCGGACTTCTGCAGTAGGTAAGGAGACACGCCGCGGATGAAGGGGGATGATTCGAAAATAGAAGGTTCATTTGTGTAATTCCGGTGTTTCGAGTCGTATGTTTGTGTGTGTGTGTGTGTGTGTGTGTGTGTGTGTGTGTGTGTGTGTGTGTGTGTGAAGTTAGAGGAGTTTTTCAGTTGTTCCATATTATTTTCTTCATCTCTCTCTCTCTCTCTCTCTCTCTCTCTCTCTCTCTCTCTCTCTCTCTCTCTCTCTCTCTCTTCCAATCACTTTTTTTACTTATTTTTTGTCAAACGTTAAGTGAGGACGTGGCGGTGGTGGTGGTGGTGGTGGTAGTGGTGGTGGTGGAAGTGAAGAGTTGATGCTCATCTTTTTTTTTCGTTCATTCTTTTTTCTCTAACTTTTTTCCCCACTGACCTTGAACGCTTGTTAGTGAGCGCGCGGTGCCCTCAATAGCTGTGTGCTGGGGCCTGATTACTTCTTCTGGGGCCCTGTTATTAAGGAGAGAGAGAGAGAGAGAGAGAGAGAGAGAGAGAGAGAGAGAGAGAGAGAGAGAGCGTCTGATGAAGAAAATATATGATGGAAAATTAAATAAACGAGGAGGAGGAAAGGTGAATGAATAAAAGAAAGAGAAGGAAGATTAGAAGGAGGAGGAGGAGAAGAATGGAGGAGGAAATAAGAGAAACACAGACAGCAGAGAGCAAAATTAGGAAAAGAAAAGAAGCAAAAGACGAAAAATTAGGAAAACGAACAAAAATAAGAAGAAAGTAATGGTGATGATGAAGATGAAAAATTGAGGAAAGAGAAGGAAACTAACACTAAAGACACACTTATATAAAATTAGGAAAAGAAAAGAAGCAAATGAAGAAAAAATAGAAAAAAGAACAAGAATAAGAAGATAATGATGATGAAGATGGAAAATAGAGGAAAAAAGAAGGAAAATAACAATGAAATAAAACACACACACACACACACACACACACACACACACACACACACACACACACACACACACACACACACACACACACACACACATTCGCATTAAATCCTTTAGTACCGTGTTGCGTCTTCATATTTATTCCGCGGTTACTAATAGGCGATTTTTATACACCTTCAAAAACTCATGTGGAGATTAAAATAGTGAAGATTCTGGACCATTACCCTTCTGACCTTCATAGAACCTTGTTAGTGTATATGAAATCGTCTAATCACAACCAAAGCTCACAGTAAAAATGCGTCTCGGTATTGAAGGGCCTAAGAGGACACAGAGGGAGGGAGCGGCGGAAGGAGAATATATGCCTTGGGAGAGCTGCTTAAGTCAGTCTTCACGCCTACAGCGGGAGGAGACAGGGAGCGAGCGGGAAAATTACCTGCAACCTTTCTCATTTGCATGTCTCACACACGCGTGGTGGGACCTGCCGCCTGGGGGTAGTACTCGGCGCCCTCTCTCTCTCTCTCTCTCTCTCTCTCTCTCTCTCTCTCTCTCTCTCTCTCTCTCTCTCCATTGTGCTTTTTTCCGCTTTTTTTTATCCGTGTTCTTGATTTTCTCTCTCTCTCTCTCTCTCTCTCTCTCTCTCTCTCTCTCTCTCTCTCTCTCTCTCTCTCTCTCTCTCTCTCTCTCTCTCTCTCTCTCTCTCTCTCTCGCTTCCGGTCACAAACGACGAAGATTTGGAGTGAATATTAACAATGAGTTTCCTTCTCTTCGTTCATCTTCCTGTTCACTGTTCACTGTATTCAATGTCACTTTGCTGAGATAAGCGACAATTTACACCACTCAAATCAACGTGCGAGTATGAAACCTATTGAAACACGTGCAGGAATGAAAGGGGTGTATAAAAAGCCATACATCTTTTAGCAGTTTGTAGAGGAGAAGGAGGAGGAGGAGGAAGAGGAGAAGGAGGGGTAAGAAAAGGAGGAATAGGAGAAGGAATACTGGAAACAAAGCAATGAAACGAGAGATGTAAAAGAAGAAAGAAGACATATGTGGAAATGGAAGTAGTAGATGAAGAAGAAAAGAGAGAGAGAGAGAGAGAGAGAGAGAGAGAGAGAGAGAGAGAGAGAGAGAGAGAGAGAGAGAGAGAGAGAGAGAGAGAGAGGAGCGGCAGAATGGAAAATAAAGCCTTATGAAGAAAAATATAGAGTACAAGAAAGAAGAAAAAAATTAAGAGGAAGTGGGAGGGAGAAACGGACGAAGACGGGAGGAGGAGGAGGAGGAGGAGGAGGAGGAGCGGAGATGGGAGGAGTGATGGGTTGCCGCCGTGTCATTTGGGGGCATTTATTCTCTCATCGTCATCGGTAATTACGTTTCCCCAAAAGACGGCAGGTGAAAGGGTGAATTTTGCGCTACCTCTTAACTACACCTGTCCTCCTCCTCCTCCTCCTCCTCCTTCACTTTTGTAACATATAGTTTAGTTGTTGTCTTTTATTTTTCTTTCTGTCTTTCTTTCTTATATTATTATCATATTCTTATTTCTGTACGTTCATTTCTTACCTTTTTTTCGTGTTTTAAGTTCGTGTTTTCATCTTGTTTTTATTTTGTTACTTTTGTTTGTGCCTCCCTTCCACATTTGACTCGCTTAGTAATGATTGCTTCTTTTCTTTTTTTCTCTTTTTTTACATCATTCCTTGTTATCATTGATCTCTGAACTTTATAAATCCTCTAAAATATATATATATACAAACGTAAAAGCATTATAAAAAGCATTCATTCCCATTTTCTTTATCTATTTACTTTATTTCTTTTCTAAATCCCCTAAAGGCTTGTAAATAATATAATCGTAACACTGCTTCGTTTTTCCCTTAAGATAAAAAGTGCTCTATTCTAAATTTAACACAAGTGGATTGGTAATATTATCGAAGTAGGTAAGATATTTAAAACGCCTGTTATTTTGTCTTATGAAGTCATAATTCGCTGCTTAACCCCTTTAGTACCTGACGCGTCCCCATATTCATCTGGTGATTTTAGACAGCTTCAGAAACTTATGTGGGGATTAAAATAATGAAGACTGTGGCCATTAATCTTCTGATCTCCGTAGACACTTCCTAATGGCAATAAAATAAGATCGTACACAAGTCTCAAGGTAAAAATGTGTCCCTGTATTGAAAGGGTTAAGATCAAAATGTTCTGCTGTAAAAAGAAAGCAAATGGGGTGATAAAATGACCGAAGTAGGTAAGAAATCTAAAACACCTGTAGCTTTATTTTTCTCCTGTAAAGTCACAGTTCGTTGCTTGATCCCTTCAATACTGGAACACATTTTTACCTTGAGATTTCTAAACGATTAGACTATTTTATTAGCATTAGGAAGGGTCTATGGAGGTTAGAAAGATTAATGGCCAGTCTTCACTATTCTAATCTCTTACATAAGTTTCTGAAACTGTATAAAATCACCAAATAGGCACCAGAATGAATATGGGAAAGCGTCATGGTACTGCAGGGGTCAAATACTGAATTGTGTGCCGCACTTTAGGTAATTTTGGAGGATAATGTTCAAGGACACCTGACGAGAATAATAGTGACTGTGTATACCGAATTTTTACTTTATTTTCTCATATTAATTCGTGTACAGTTTCTTTTTCTTTTCCTTTCTCCTTTCTTGTCAGAGGTACAACTCCTTGAACTATTTTTCTATTCATTTGTATGCCTTTGTTCGGTTTTCTTCAAGTTTGAAAAGAAGTAAATCAATAAATGTCGTTTCTTTGAGTCTGATTTTGAAGGACAAGTGACTATGGCAGGAATCGCGCTATTTAAACATATTAAGTGGCTGTAATATCATTTTGAGCAGTAAAATCGCTTAGTATTACCATTCTTGAGCAGCAGATTGTCCAGTATTACCTTTAGTGTCATCCTGTAACTTTAGTCCACAATGTCGAATAATGAGTGATATAGTTGAAGTCTTTTCGTACCGAAGCTTATTCATTTCCCATTAAAATCGTTCAGGAAAGCAACGTGCATCATTTTTCCATCAACAGGAAAGACCGTTATTCAGAAACGCTTTACTCTCACACCATCACTGCTTTCAAAGGCTCCAGTTGAAGACACTCGTGCTTTTAAGAGTACTTTTATGGTTGTAGTGATGGATTGGCAAGATTTCTACTTTATTAAAAGAAGAAACTGTCTTGAAAACCCGGCTTCTTGTCTCTGCGGCCTTGAAAAATTGTCGTGGTGAGAGGGGAAAGCGATTCTGAGTATAGGCGAAAGAGTTAACATCACGCGTGTGAAACAGCGCGTATTGTTACTCATGTATGACTAAACTCGCAGCCATCTTTACTGGAGCGTGGACTCATGCTCTCCGGAGGCTCGAAGCAAAGGGGAGCATCGGGGCGGGGCGGGACGGGACGGGGCGGGGCGGGGCGCGGAGGAATACAAGATGGTCGATGACTGCCAGATACTTACTCTTGTCTCTCTCCGCTTCACGATTCCTTGGGTGAGAGAAAAACTCGGCCAAGTAAAGCCGTGTTTGTTTTGCATGTCGCGCTTGTTTTAATCTTCGGTAATGGGCAGCGCGAGTTTTTCCTCCCAGTGAGTGGTGTGAGTGTTTGAGTGTGGCGAGATTATTGCTTTCGTAATCTTGGGGGTCGAGAAAAGAATGTTGGTGGTTTAAAAGGAAAATACGTGTCAATTGGGAAAGGAGGAAAATATACACTTGATACGAGGAAAAAATTATAATAGACTTGATGCGCTGAGGGGATCAGGTGTCAGGCGCGGGAGTCTCTTTTTAATTCCCGTTTTTACTGTTTTTTGGTGTCAGCGTGTTGCGTTGGCCGCGACTGTCCTGGTTTCATGATTTGTGTTGCTGCAAGAGCCTTCACGGAGCTGCACCCGTGTGGTGATGAAAGATAAATAAAGTGTCTCTTTGAATGTATGTCTGTGTGTGTGTGTGTGTGTGTGTGTGTGTGTGTGTGTGTGTGTGTGTGTGTGTGTGTGTGTGTGTTACATATGAAGTTTCTTAAGAGTTTTCTTTGCCATCGTTTCATCGCTGAGGCTTCATAACGTATTAATCCTTATGGTCTGTATTGAAAATATTATTATTCACCTTCCAGCTTGTACTGAAATGGTGAGGCGTGTTGTGTGGCGCCCCTCTGTCCGTACGAGCAGTGACGCCCCAACACTGCCTCTACCTGTCCCGCTCTAACTAATCTCTGTTGTCTCCTCCCGCAGGCGGTTCGGGACCAAGTGCTCGGGGTGTCTGCAGGGCATCTCGCCGCAGGACCTGGTGAGGAAGGCTCGTGACCGCGTCTTCCACCTCAAGTGCTTCACCTGCTGCGTCTGCCGAAAGCAGCTCTCCACCGGCGAGGAACTCTACGTCCTCGAGGAAAACAAGTTCGTGTGCAAACAAGACTACATGAGCGGCAAGTTAACAGGTACGGACGAGGCTCAAGCTTTGTCTTCTCTTTTTTCTATCATTTACATTTATTTTGTGACTCCAATAATTCTTTCGTGATGGCATTGACACTGTTTTGAAATAGAGAATAGAGATAGTTAGGGATGGAGAGGCGACACACGAGGCATCTCCCCGCAAACCTGTTGAACTTTGTTGCCGCGAGTTCAACAAAGCGGTCACCACGGGGAGTATCAGTGTCGCGGGGAGGCGCCTCTGTGTGTTGGCTTCAAGTTCTCGCGCACCGTCTTGTCCGTGTGAATGACCGCAAGTGGTGGGGAGGGAAGATGTGGTGTGGCGGGCGTCTCTCACCCTCCCCGCCTCCATTACAGTCGACCCTTATGTCATGTCCGACGAGGAGGAGGAGATCGAGTCTATGGACACCGGGGACGCCTCGCTCAAGTCTCCGGGATCAGACTCCGCCGCCCTGCACGCCCCTAACACACCGGCCACGCCCGCCACGCCCTCGGCCCCGCAAACCACCGATCTCGACAAGGCCTCCAGCGTAAACTCCCGCGACGACGGCGATGACGAGGACGAGGATCTGGAGGCTGGAAAGGACGACGATGACAAGAGAGTGAGTAAAATAACACAAACAAAAATCAGATACCAGGAATTAATTTGGCACCAATACCTTATTTTAAATCTTTCTATTAACCTTCACTTCCTCTCCGCTAGGTGGCTGAGGAGGAGAAGGGGTCTAAGCGACGCGGCCCCAGAACCACCATCAAAGCCAAACAGCTGGAAATCCTCAAAAACGCCTTCAATAAAACGCCCAAACCAACCAGACACATTCGGGAACAGCTGGCTAAGGAAACTGGCCTGCCCATGCGAGTAATTCAGGTACGTGACTTTTCCTCCGTGTTACCTGTGTGTGTTACCTGTGCGATGTGTCCTGAGGTGCAAACAGGTAGGTGGTGCATAATTATTACTCTTTATAGCGGTGTCTGTCTCTCTCTCTCTCTCTCTCTCTCTCTCTCTCTCTCTCTCTCTCTCTCTCTCTGACAAGTGTGTGCCATCTTCTTTATGGTTCCGTGCAGGTGTTGTAGATAATCACTCGTGGTGTGTCGGTTCATTTTCGCGTCAATTCAAGTGGCGTTAGCTTGCATAAAGTGTTCTTAATGTGAGTGTGGTGATGATTGGACTTCTGGGGTTTCTTTACACACACACACACACACACACACACACACACACATTAAGGTACAACCAATTATTATTTTTTATTTACAACCTTTTTTTTATACTTCCTCCTCCTCCTCCTCCTCCTCCTCCTCCTCCTCCTCCTCCTCCTCCTCCTCCTCCTCCTTCTCGTGAAGTTTAACTAAGTACTCCCCGAATTTCTTCGCCTCCGTCCTCTGGAACTTCCATAACTTGTTTACTATTTTCATTCTTTATTACCGAACTTTGTCTGGAAATCTCCCGGAAGTTGAAGTAGATCAGAGAGGGAGGGAACCTTGCACTGGGTGACGCCGCGACGCTGCTGCCTTAGGAATGGGATTACCTGGCTCAACTAAAGTACCTGTGTTCATTGATATTCCTTCACATGTGTTAAAGAATGCACTGGTGTTGGAAAAATATTGAGAGATAAGAAATATGTATTCTTGTTAAACTCTGCGTGATTTTTTGTTCTTCTTTCGTGTTAGTGATTTGTTCTTTCCTTCTTTTTTAGATTCTTATAATAACTTAGTGTGATCTGTCTGTTATTATATATCTCTATCTATCTCTCTTACTATACTGTTTTATCTAATGGTCTTTCGGTCTATCTGTATATCTTTCTATTCGTCCATCTATTCATCTGTGTTGCATCTCTCTCACTTTACATTAGAGCAGCTTATCAATGAAAAAAACTCATGCAAAACAAACTTACTGATATTTTGTTCTCTCCTTTGTATTCTTTAAAGTAACGTATGGTGCGGTGAATGTCAAGGAGCAGGAATTAAAAGAACGTTTCTATACTAACTTAATTTTTGTAGCGCCGTAACTAGTCTCTGAGAATTTAGCGTAGCGTTGCCAGTTTCTTTAGCAGTTAATGTGCAGGTGAGGGTGTTGCATCAGCCTTCCTCAGGTGTTGAGCGGCGAGTGTATTGCAAGAGTGTTTAAAAAGTTGGTGTTTACTTGTGATGTTTAGTGGTGTGTTTCGTGAAGTTAGGTTAGATGGTTTCTCTCTCTCTCTCTCTCTCTCTCTCTCTCTCTCTCTCTCTCTCTCTCGTTAGTGCCTCCGTCACGTCCACTTCAGCGTCGCCTTCGTCTTTACAAGAGGCCGTAACGTTGTGTTTACTGCCTCGCTCTCCTTTGCCCGCCGCAGTGTGACAGTTAGCGGCCGGCGGGAGGGAAAACCATTGCGAGGCTGCGATGGAACGGGGCCACTTATTGCTCGCTTGTCACGGCGGAAACTGTGGCTTGGCTGTACTTGTTGTTGCTTCAGTTGTAGACAGCAGTAGTTGTAGCAGCAGTGGTGGTTGTGGTGATTGGTGTGTAATGGTGGTGGTGGTGGTGGTGGCAGGAGTAATAGGGTAATACCGGTAGTTGTGGTAAAGATAATGGTGGTTATTCGAAAAATGTTAGAAATATCGTCTTTTTACGGTGGTGATGGTCGTAATGTTAATGTGTGCGGTAGTGGTCGTGACGGTAGCTTTGGTCATCTTGGTTATTCGAGAAATGTTAGAAATATAGACTGTCGTGGGAGATGGCATTAGTTGTAATAGTAGTAGTGATAGTGGTAGTATTTGCGGTCACGGCAACTTTTATCATTCTATAGAGATGTTAAAAATATTGCCGCTTTAAATTTTCATCCACTTTATCTGTCTTCGCTATCTTTTCCATCCTTTTCTTTCGTAAACATCATCTTTTATCAGCCTTCCTGTTTCTTTTTCTATCTTAAACACCATCTCAGTTAGCTTTTCTTTCAAACACTTACGTAAACACCTTTTATTTAACATCCTTCCCCTTTCTCTACCTTCATCATCTTAGTTCTCTTTCCAAACTCAGCAAACATATTATTTTCCTTTACATGTGTCTTTTCTATTCAAGATGCTACAGTTATTCGAGTTGTGAAGTAAACACTGGGGATCGTGAAGTGAATATCTACTTAACACCGCCAAATGGAACAGATCACGAGAGGTAGACAACAGGTTTAAAGGGATCAATCGCCATCTGGTCGTCTTTTGTTTCCTTAAAGACCGCGAGTGTAAACAAACCCAGGCGGTGTTGCCAAATTGCACGGTGTAAACAAAGTGTTGCCATGTCGCACGAGAATTTAACTGAGGTATTGCCCTTTAAAATTAGCCCATTCCTTTCCCCTTTTCCCCTCCCTCCACTCCACTCTCTTACCTCCTCCTCCTCTTTCCTCTCTCTCCTCTCCTCTCCCTCTCATCCACCCCAGCGCCATTAAAGTGAGTTTCTTCATCGCAACTCTTGTGTTTCCCCTCAACTCAGCTTCTTTTCCCCTCGTCAGTATTTTTTCCCCAATGTTTCCACGTGTAGATTTTTGTCTTTTGTCTTTATTGCCCATTTACTACTTCACTTTATTATTATTAACCTATTCACCGTCTCTCTCTCTCTCTCTCTCTCTCTCTCTCTCTCTCTCTCTCTCTCTCTCTCTCTCTCTCTCTCTCCCTTGTCGCCGCTCGTGGGACCTCACATAAGTTACCCTCATCCCCTCGTCCCCTCTTCCCTCCCCTCGCATCCCTCCCGACTCTTCCTCTCCCCTCTCTCTCCCCTCTCCCAGCGCCCTTCCCCTCACATACCACAATCAACCGCGGAATCCAGGGTGCGTGGGGACGGGCGCGCCTCTCTGTGGACGGTTTTGCGGCTGATCAACTTTAGGGCGCTACAAGGACACCGTGAGAGAGAGAGAGAGAGAGAGAGAGAGAGAGAGAGAGAGAGAGAGAGAGAGGGGTGCTTTCTTCTTTGCTCTTTTTCTTTTATTTGATAGTTGGGGATTGTTTTTCGTACTTGATGTAAAGAAGAAGGATGAGAATAAGGCGATAGGAAAGAGGGCGTTGATAGTAGATAGGAGATTGAAAGGTAAGCAACAGGATATTAAATGGAAGAAAAGTAAGAGGAGAGATAAACGTGAATAGGAGAGAAAAGGGAGGTGAGGAAAATAAAGAAGAGAAGAAAGGAGAAGGGATATTTGAAGTGAAGTAAGAGAAAAGTTGGTAGCATACACGAAGAAAAGGAAGAACGAAGAGAGAGATAATAAAGAATAGAATTGGAAACACGAAAACAAAGGTAGTGAATAAGAAAAAAATAGAAAATAGGTAAATTAAAAAGGAAAAGATCTGTAAACACGAGAATAAAGAAAAAGAAATGAAGAAAATAAAAATAAATAACATAGAAATGAGGAGTCAGAGAAGAGAAAGGGAGACAATTAAAGGGAAAGAGAGGAAAGGAAGGGAGCACTTAGCCTCCCCTTCATCTGCGCTTTCTTCGGAAATGGACTTGTTAAGAGAGGAGAGTGCAAGTGTGTTACGAGAGCAGCACATGTGTCGCGCCTCGTTAGGAACACATGACGGACCTTTTTTTGTGTGTCTCCTGAAGTGCCGGTGTCTCCTCCTCCTCCTCCTCCTCCTCCTCCTCCTCTTTTTTCTTCTTCCTTCTTCCTCTTACTCCTCGTCACTCATCTCTTCTTTTCGGTTTACTCTCACTAACTGTGACTCCAATTTTATTTCTTTCTATTTCTCTTTTCTTTTTCTACTGCTAGTGAGAAGGAGGAAGAAGAGGAGGAGAAAGAGGAGAAGGGAAGAAAAGAGAGAAGGAGGGACGGTAGACAGTTTTGTGGACGGCAATGATGTAGGAGGAAGAGGAAGAGGAGGAGGAGGAGGAGGAGGAGCAGGAGGAAGATCTGGTAACAATTTATTCTTCGCTGACACGCTGACGTACGAGGGAAAACTGAGATCTCAACTACCTCATAACCAGGAGTTTACACGTGTACGCTCATAAGGACTAGACGGTGTTGGGAGGGGTGGGGCAGTAAAGGGAGGTGTTAGGGCGGTGGCTGGTGCGTGTGGATGGTGTGGAGTGGTGATGTAATATGGTATGGTGATGCTTGTGTCTTTCTTATGGTAGTGAGTGTGGTGAGGATTCAGATCTCATTCTATCCTTAACCTAATCTTTATCAAATGTAAGCTAACTTTACCTATTTTAACATTTACCTAACCTAACTTAACCCAGCCTAATCTTTTTTTACCTAACTTAACCTAACTTTTCCCTAACTTAACCTAACCTAACCTAACCGAGCTTAACCGAACAAATTCATCAACATCCTTTCATCTCAATCAGTTCTCGACATCCTGCATTACTTTCCAGTGTCATTATTTTCAACATCTTTTTTCCACGTGTACTCCACTTAAAATCTTCAACCAATTACTTCTTTTTTCGCTTTCCTTCTCTCCTTCCTCTTCCTCTGAGACGGACTGTGTTTCATTAGAATTCTGCCATATATCATGAAGACTCACAACCTTTCATCCTCTTCCTCTCCCTTTTTACTCCTATTCCCTTTCGCTTCAACACATGACTTTCATCTCCCTACCTCCCTTTTTCCCCTTTCCCACATAGACGACCTCTTACTGACTCTTCTTCCTCCTCCTCCTTCTTCTCCTCCTTCTTCCTCCTTGGTCTTCTGCTTATCCTGGTGCTCATTTGATCATCACAACACAGGCGGAGTGAAGGCAAGAGCTCAGCGCAAAGAACATCTGCTGGTGACTCCCTGTGTTGGTGCAGCAGCTTCGTCATCCCGCACCACGCAAGGCTATTAATCAATTATCAATCTTGCGAGGACGAGGACTAAGAGGAGGAGGAGGAGGAGGAGGAGGAGGAGGAGGAGGAGGAGGAGAAATGATAGTTGGATGGCTCCTCTTAACTTGTTACTCTTTTATTTCTCTGTTTTTTTGTGTCTACTCCTTTATTTTTGTCTATTTGTATCTTTTTTTCTGTTTACTGGCCGTCTGTGTGTTTGTGTTTGCTCTCTCTCTCTCTCTCTCTCTCTCTCTCTCTCTCTCTCTCTCTCTCATCCATCTGGCATCCTGTTCCCGTTTTCTCTTATCCGATAATTGCGTGGATTGGCTCTGTTTGTTGTGGTTATTCGCTTCCCTCGTGCTGCATTCTACGTGGTGTGGGTCCCTCTCTGCTTGGCTTCTGTTCCTCCGTCTTGATCTCGTGTCCTTCGCAAACAAACAAGTCCCGGGGTGTGTCGTCGTGTTGTCGTCTCCTGGGCAGCCCTTCCTTAGTCTGCTCAGGGCGGAGGGAGCTGTGGAGTGTATCGTGTTTCTTGTTTGCAGTGGCTGGTGTTCGTTGGTGTGTTGGCACGTTTTTGTGTTGTTGTTTTGGTTTGGATGTGTGTTGCTTACTGGTCTTTGTGTTGTAGTGGTGGTGGTGGTGGTGATGGTGTGTGTGTGTGTGTGTGTGTGTGTGTGTGTGTGTGTGTGTGTGTGTGTGTGTGTGTGTGTGTGTGTGTGTCGTGTCTTAAAGTATTTGTCTCTTATTTTCTAGTTCAGGGACTCTATTTTGTGTTATATTCTCTCTCTCTCTCTCTCTCTCTCTCTCTCTCTCTCTCTCTCTATTTTCGCTCCTTCTCCCTTGTCTTTCTTCTTCTCTTCACCTCTACCCTATCTTCTTTCCCTTTTCCCCTTTCTCTTTGCCTCTCCTTTCATTGTTCCCCTTTCTCTTCTCTCTTACCTCTCTCTTCTCCTTTCATTTCTCTCCCATCTTTCCCCTCTCCTTCTCTCCCGTCTCTTCCCTATCCTGTCTTCGCCTTTTTCTATCTTTCTCGCCACTCCCCTTGTCTCCCCTACCCTGTCTTCGCCTCTCCTCCTCCTCCCTTTCCCTGTGGCGGCGTCGCAGTGAGGGGCATGTCACGGCGTCACGCAAGGCAGTCTTTGGGTCCGCGAATATTGTTCCTGTCGCCTCCCGTCATTGGTCCAATTAACAGCCAATCAACGATCAGATGACAACGCGTCTTCCTCAACGGCTCACAAGGTCGTTTTTCTTCTGTGTCTGTTTGTGTGTCTGTGTCCAGTTTCATTTTTTTTTTCTTTTTTGTTAAGCCTGTGTTTGTAAATCTCAGCATTTCTTGTGTGTATTGTGCCATTGTTTCTGTCTATCCATCTGTCTGTTTGCTCTCTCTCTCTCTCTCTCTCTCTCTCTCTCTCTCTCTCTCTCTGGTAAGGTTGCGAGTGTGGACATGACTCACAGCAGTTTCTCGGTGGAAGAGGTAGCGCTATCGTGAAACACAAGACGGCCCATATGATCTTGCTGCTGTGGCACTATAACTCAATTTACTCTCTCTCTCTCTCTCTCTCTCTCTCTCTCTCTCTCTCTCTCTCTCTCTCTCTCTCTCTCCGAGGCGTGACCGCAGGAGACGTGCCAGCCTAGGATACTATAGTCGCCTCGTCAGCAGCTCCTTTGGGTGACTCAAACGCTCGCGCACACACACACACACACACACACACACACACACACACACACACACACACACACACACACACACACACACACACACACACACACACACACACACACACACACACACACACACCAAGAACATATTTTCCTTTTTCATCAATTCTTTCTCTTTTGTTTTCATCTTAACATGGATTATTTTTCTGACTTATGATGTTACTCCTTGCCTTTACTCATTTTTCTTACATTTCTTGTCTTTCGTTTACGTTTCCTTTCTATTCCGTCAACGTTACTTTGAGGTATTAACTCCTTCAGCACCATGACGTATGTCCATATTCATCCTGCTTACTATTTGGTGATTTTATACAGCTTCAGAAACTCATGTCGGGATAAAAATGGTGAAGACTGTGGCCATTAATCTTCTGACCTCCATAGACACTCCCTAATGTCAGTAAAATGGTCTAATCATACACAAATTTCAAGGTAAAAATGTACTCCAGTATTAAAAAGGCTAATGATGAGTAAAAACGAAGAAGGTGACGAAGGGAAAGGCCCGAGGATAATGAGGGAGGAACGAGGAAAGAGGCAGCTACACGAAGGACAGTAATGAAGAGAAATGTAGAAAGAAAAAATAGTAAAGGGGAAGGTGGAAATGGTGTTGATGGAGGTTAATAGTGATGATAGATGGACGCAAATTGATGGTGAGGTATTACATAGTGCAAATAAGACAGGAAGTAGGTGTAATAGTGCCCAGGATAAATGGTGATAATTGTGATGAAGGGGAGGGGAAAGTGACGTGATGGAGAGGAGGCGGAGGAAGAGGAGTAGAAGGAGGAGGAGGAGGAGGAGGAGGAGGAGGAGGAGGAGGAGGAGGAGGAGGAGGAGGAAGGAGAAAAAGAAGAGGAAGAGGACGATATTACAGTGGTTATATAAGGAAAGAGAAGAGATAAAAGAATAATATTAAAAGAAGAGGATAAAAACGAATGGTTATATTCTAATTAACTAAGAGAGAGAGAGAGAGAGAGAGAGAGAGAGAGAGAGAGAAGATATGCAAGATATATAACAATGATAACATAAAACGAAAAGAGGAATAGATGATAGCGTAAGAGAGAAAGAAAGAGAGAGGGAAGATGAGGGGAAAGGAAGAGGGAAGAGAAAACGGAGAAGGGAGGTCAAAGAAAACGGGCGTGTGGTTGAGTACATTGACCCTCGCCACCACTGCTTGGCCACCCTGTGTTGTGACTTTAGGCGTCAAAGGAGTGATTAATTACAAGTTTCCTCCACTAAGAACTTGAAGGAGGGAAGGGGGAAGAAAAAGAAGGGAAGGAGGAGGAGGAAGAAGAGGAGGAAGAGGAAGAGGGGGAGAAAAAAAGAAAAGAAACACAGCACGGTACTGAGAGAGTAAAAAAAGGCAACACACACACACACACACACACACACACACACACACACACACACACACACACACACTCCTCTCTCTTCACTATGGTTTTAAGGACACACTGAGAGGGATGACCTTTCTCATTAGTGCCACGGAAAGGTCACGAGGCTTGGCACAGGAGGCGGACAAGGGACGGGGTAGGGAGGAAGGGGCAGGGGTGAGGTAAGTTGGGTGACAAGAGTGGTCTTATTCATCCCTGGGCCGCGTCTCAACCTGACTAACGTGGTGGTGGCAGTGGTGGTGGTGGAGGAACAGCTGGTGGTGGCGGTGTTGTTGTAGGTGGAGGCGAGTGGAGTGATTAATAGACGAGACTGAAAGGAGTGTGGATTTATTTATTTTGCTGGAATGATAGAAATTATTAAGTTTTCATTTAGAGTGACGAGAGGAAAGTCCATTATGAAGGAGTGTATGTAAGAGACAGCTTTCTTTCCTTACTCTTTGGATGTAAAGGAGAGACTGACGTGAGTTGGCTTGCAATGGGAGATGAGGAGTGCCTTTGAGGGGTGCAGGTGGAGGAGATGGACCTTCGCACCTAGTTGAAGAAAGACAGGAGAAGAGAGAAAAGAGATGAAAAGAGGGAAGATAGCAGGTGAAAGATGTAGCGAATAAGGACGAAGAGATAAGTGTAGTAGTAGTAGTAGTAGTAGTAGTAGTAGTAGTAGTAGTAGTAGTAGTAGTAGTAGTAGTAGTAGAAGGGATGAGGATGTTAGGAGAAATACGTGTTTTCAGGGAAGAAATAAAGTTGAAGGGATGTTTTTGGCGGGTTCCTAGAAGTGTGTCGGTGGATTCTTGGTTCTAGATAAGTGAATCGATAGGTTTGCGTGTGTTCTGGAGGTGATTCCGTTGGTCTCAATGTGCATGAGTGGTATTCAATTCACTTTAAAGGGTTCTGATTGCTAATTAATAGGGTTCAGCTGCATTTTCAGTAGTAATTAATGGGTTTCAGTGGCTAAAAGTGTGGATCAGCGGATTAATTGGAAGCTTCAGAGAGCAGTTAATGCATTTTATTGATGCGAAATGTTAATCTGTGTAAATGATATATTTTGATTAACCCACAATCAGAATTCAAAGGAGCATTGGTAGCAACATTAGGACTACCCCCGTGGTGTGAGGAACATGTTAATGCTAAAATAATGGTGCGCTTGCTTTCACTACTTTTTGATCCTAATATTAGCAAAGAGAATAAAGTCAGATGCTAAAATCGTTAATATGAAAGTGAGAAACGTTAAAGTAATCCAGTAAAATTTGATGTATTGGTTGACGACATCAGTTAGTAATTACGAGATGCTAAAAATAAAGCAAACTCTTACCAGGAATCAAAACAACTGTGAAGGAAAATGATAAGACGCCCAAAATAGATAAATGGGAAAAGCTAACACTGATATTACACTCAGCAAAAATGTTAACAAAAAATGGAACCTATTTTTTTCATGTGTTATCATTATTTTATTTTC
>NC_059267.1:8186780-8196780 GCF_017591435.1 Portunus trituberculatus
GAGAGAGAGAGAGAGAGAGAGAGAGAGAGAGAGAGAGAGAGACTTAAGACCGATTTGTCATCCATGAAAGTGAGAAAAGTAAAAAAAAATGTGGTTATTCTTGGAATGTGACAAGGATAAAACTCTCTCTCTCTCTCTCTCTCTCTCTCTCTCTCTCTCTCTCTCGCAAGGAAAAGCCTGAGGAATGTGAGTGTTCCAGCATTTCCTGGAAGGTGAATCTGAAAAGAAAATGATGAGAGGGTGAAAGTCCTGGAATGCTTGGTGGTGGTGGTGACGAAGGTGACGAGAACATGTGATGACTGATGGTGATGAAGGTGATGAGGAAAATGAGGCTACGAGGGAGATGATGGTGATGAAAGGGAGAAGTGATCAGGAAGGAAGCCAGAGGGAGGAGATAGGGAGTGAGGGAAGGGAGGAGGAGGAGGAGGAGGAGGAGATGAGGAAAGAGGAAAGATGGAAATGACCAGGGAGGATGGAGAAGGGAGGCGTGAGAAGAAAACACCTGGATACCTGACTCCCTCACACCCTCCTCCTCCTCCTCCTCCTCCTCTCCTCCTCCTCCTCCTCCTCCTCCTCCTCCTCCTCCACCTCCTCCTCCCATCACTACATGAGTTATGGTCACTTTGCTGTCCGGAGGGAAATAGGAAAAATTGCTCTTTGTCTATTTACCAACATTAGCTTTGGCAGTGGAAAGGGGAAAATTGATTCTCTCTCTCTCTCTCTCTCTCTCTCTCTCTCTCTCTCTCTCTCTCTCTCTCTCTCTCTCTCTCTCTCTCTCTGATTGTTTTCGATTACTTTTTCTTTTGGTAACGATAGAAGTAGTAGTAATAGTAGTAGTAGTAGTAATAGTAATAGTAGTAGTAGTGATAGTAGTGGTAGTAGTGGTGGTGGTGGTGGTGGTGGTGGTGGTAGTGGTAGTAGTGGTGGTGGTGGCGATGGTGGTGATAAGAATGACTTCCCAGTATCCAATATTTCCCTTGTTATTTTCTTTCCCTGTTTTCAGTTCATTTTTACGAGTGTTTCCTGACGTGACTCCGCTGTCATGTCAAGACCTGTCAGGCGCTTGAGTCACCTCGCTGCATTGCCACGTGCTCGCCTCACCGCCACACGCTGCCACCTCTCCCTCCCATGTGTGTGTGTGTGTGTGTGTGTGTGTGTGTGTGTGTGTGTGTCGTGGAGGATAAATGTGGTCTGAGCAGAACTGAGTCCGCAAGAAACAATCATTGGAAGAGTGGTCCTCCTCACGCACGCCTCCTCCTCCTCCTCCTCCTCCTCCTCCTCCTCCTCCTCCTCCTCCTCCTCCTCCTCCTCCTCCTCAGTCTTTCCATTTCTCAGTCCATTCGTTCTTCTTAGGTTCTCTCTCTCTCTCTCTCTCTCTCTCTCTCTCTCTCTCTCTCTCTCTCTCTCTCTCTCTCTCTCTCTCTCTCTCTCTCTCGATATGAAGTCTGTGAGAACCAAGAGTGTATAAGGGAGAGAGAGAGAGAGAGAGAGAGAGAGAGAGAGAGTTCTACATCAAATATTTTCTACAAGTCACACACACACACACACACACACACACACACACACACACACACACACACACACACACACACAGGCTTAACTTTACCCACACGCAATCTATCCCCCTCATCCCGGCCACCCCTCCCCACCCCCTTTCCTTTCCCCTCATACAAACATCCCCTTTCCCTCCCCTCTCCTTTCCCCTCACTGTGCAACTACCACCCATTCCTTTCCTTCTTTCACCCTTTCCCTCTCTTTCATCCTTCATCCTTCCTCTCTCTCCTTCTCTCTCCTTTCTCCTTTTCCCGATTAGGTCCCCTCTCCCTTCCCCTCACTGCGCTCCTCTCCCCTCTTCCCTTTCCTCTTCCTCGGCACGTGGCTGCGAGATAAGATAGGGGAGGGTAAAGGGGAGGAAAGGGAGGAGGGAAGAGAAGAAAAAGGGAGGAGAGGGAGAGAGGAAGGGTGAGGAGAATCCAGTGATCTCTCTCCAAAAGCCGAAGGAAATAAGAAAACCAGAATCTTTTGTATTTGTTTGTTGGGAGGGAGGAAAGGAAGGGGTGGAGGAAAGAGAGGAGGAAAGGGAAGGAAGGAGGAAGGAAGGGAGGGAGGATAATGATAGATAAGGACGGGAAAAAAAAAGGAAGATAATCAATAAAAACAGAGAGAGGAATTGTGAATGTTTGTGTTTGTTGACAGAATGAAGTAACAGAAAACGGGATGTGGTATGGAAGAATGACGCTTGCAACAGACACACAGACAGGCAGACAGACAGACAGACGGACGCACGGACAGACGAACAGACAGACAGAGCCATCACGTGGTCAGAAATGTGAATAATGTGAAATAACCTTAATGAACTGCCACTCCGCTCTCTGAATGAAGGAATGAAAGCAACCTCACCTTAGCAAAGAAACGAAAAATGGGTGTCCCTCTTCCTCCCTTTCATTTCTCCTCCTCCTCCTCCTCCTCCTCCTCCTCCTCCTCCTCCTCCTCTTTTTTTTTTGTTCTCATCCTCATGCTATTTCATATGATTTACTTCCATGCTCCTCCTCCTTTTCCTCCTCCTCCTCCTCCTCCTCCTCCTCCTCCTCCTCCTCCTTCAAGTCTAGGTGAAGGTTCGTAGAGGTGATGGTGGTGGTGGAAGTCGTAATGGTGGAGGTGAGTGGAGGTAGTGAAGGTCGCTGTGTTGGGGTCTGCCGATTTACCAGGGATGTGTGGAGGCTGCAATCTGCTGTGTGTGTGTGTGTGTGTGTGTGTGTGTGTGTGTGTGTGTGTGTGTGTGTGTGTGTGTGTGTGTGTGTGTGTGTGTGTGAGGCGTGCGTGGCCAGTCCGTGCGTTGCGTGCGCCCCGCCATCATCTCCAGCCCTCTCTGCTCTTTTTATATCGTGGCTGCTGGCGGAGTGGTGTGGGTAGTCTCTGCTCAAGCTGGGAGTGTGGCCTCTGTTACTTGCCACTGTCTTCTGCCTCCTCCTCCTCCTCCTCCTCCTCCTCTTCGGTGATGCTGCTACTGCAATTTTTTTTTTTTTTCCTTTTTTCTCGTGTTTTCTTTTTTTTTTTTTTTGGTGGGGGTGGTTGGTGCTTCTCGTCTTGTCTTGTCCTCTTTGTCCTGCTTCTTTTTTTTTTTATCTCCATCTTCCCACTTCTTATCGATCTTGTTTTTTGTTATCTTGGCGTTTCTTGCATTGTTGTTGTTTTCGTTGTTGTTAGTTGTTATTTCTTCCTTGTCTCCCCCTCCTCCCCTCCTCCTCTCCCTTCCTCCCCCTCCTCCTCCTCCTCCTCCTCCTCCTCCTCCTCCTCCTCCTCCTCCTCCTGTATTATCCTGTCTCTTTTCTCTGTAGCTAGATAGAAATAGTTACCAAACAGCCTTGAAAGGATCAAGAGATCTGTTGCTGTTTGGTTTTCTTTTGTATTCCTTTCCATTCTTCCTACTCCTCCTCCTTCATCTCCTCCTCCTCCTCCTCCTCCTCCTCCTCCTCTTCCTCCTCCACTACCTTGTAAACGACTAAAGAAAAGTTACTGCTTGCTTATCTCCTTTCCTTCTGTTTTTACTACTACTATCACTACTACTACTACTACTACTACTACTACTACTACTACTACTACTACTACTACTACTACTACTACAATTGCTACTTTTACAACTAAGATTACAAGCACCTATCCTTTACTATCTATAGGAGAAGACTTGACTGAGGAGGAGGAGGAGGAGGAAGGAGATGACATTAGAAGGTTGTCGAAAGTAACCTTCATCACCTTTCATGCACCGATTTGAGTGAAGGGGAACGCATGATGATAGAGTCTGAGGGACCACTGAGCCAGAGGAGGAGGAGGAGGAGGAGGAGGAAAGGTGATTAGCCTGAGGGAGGTGAGGGTGGCGGGTGGCGGAGCAAAGCCAGTGGGGACAATTAAAGAGAGAGAGAGAGAGAGAGAGAGAGAGAGAGAGAGAGAGAGAGAAAACAGTAGCACCTTTGCCATAAGAGCTGCATTAGTTATCCATCACCATTGGCAGAAATATAACACACGCAGGACATTATCCCTCCCTTACACCCCTCCCTTCACCACCCGACCTTACCCCCTCCTCCCCTTCCTACCCTTCCCTACCCCCACCCACGCCACCTTAGCACGAACACTCCTGAGCTGACGGTGAACCCAATTATGAGACGAATTCCACTTGTGAGCAAAAAACGAAGCTTCGAAACCGAGAATCACGACCCAGCTTAACTCGCCCCTGCAGGTTACGACACCCCAACCATTGTGCTCTTCCTTCCCTGCACCCTAATACAGCCCCTGGTCTTCCCTTCATACAGGTTCTAGTCCCTTGTATCGAGGTGGTTTTAGAGGCATTATAACGGCTACTAGTTTCCTCAATCAAAGGTGTTATTTTTCCTTATCTCTAAGCGCTCTAGTAGTCTCATATTGTTTGTACCTCGTTCCTACTCTCGCATTTACACCTCATGAGTTTTTAATGTTGTTTTTGTAGTTGGTTGTTCACTGCATTCAAAAACATTAACACAGTATTACTTAATTTGGTTCTAATGGATGTTTTTCTCTTTAAACTATCGCTAGAATCAACATCAGTCAACATCCTTTAAAAATCCACAAACTTTTTTTTCACCAGGTTTATTGTTGTTTTTGTGGTTGATTGTTCACTGCAAAGATAAGGGGATTTAAAAACACTGACACAGTATTACTTATTGGGTTTTGGTGGATGTTCTCTTTAAACTACCACTAGAATCAACCTCCTTTAAAGATCCATTAACTTTTCTTTACTAGGTTTATTGTTATTATTGTAATTGGTTGTTCACTGCAAAGACAAAGGAATTAAAAAAAACTAGCATTATTACTTATTGGTTGGATATTTTTCTCTTTAAACTATCACTAGAATCAACATCCTTTAAAGATCCACTAACTTTTTTTCCCACTCTGTCTTTTTAGCTTATCATCCTTCTGAGCTCAGTTGACTTCTACTCGAGTCTGTTGAATCATCGTCACAGTCATGAACACCTTTGACAACCGCAATGGCCTTCACTCCATCTCGTGAAAGTAGCTCAGATAAGATGTCAAAGTGTATAAGAATATGCTCCCTTATTTTCTTCAAACTATCAGCTGCTATTTTGTTTTTTTTCTCTTACTCCAGTCTATATTCTATTTTTTTTGTGTTCATTCTCGCTTTTCTTACCTCGAGATTTTCTGCATCTACTCTTCAACGTTGCTCATTCTTCGCTACCCATCGAACCCTGTTACTCTTTCCTCGTCACTTTCTCTTCACAACCTTGAAAAATTCGCCCATCTTACCTTGGCTCATATTCTCAAACTCTTCTGTGCTTTGGCTCCACTATTTCAAAAGGTTTTATTTGAATTTACACGAGTTTTTAAGGTGTTTGTACGATTCTAGAGGCAGAGTGACAAGATTTTTACATTATTAACTGGAAAAATACTCTTGAAAACCCCGCTGATCATCTCTGTGGCCTTGGAAAATAGTCGTGGTGAGAGAGCAAAGCGTTTCTCAATACGGATCTTAAAGCAGTGTGAGAAATAAGTCTTAGGAATATTTGTGCTTTCCTTTCCGTGTTGCAGTTAGTTTATTTTTTTATCTTACTTATCCATTTTTTTTTTTTTTTTTTAGTGTATCATCATCATCATCATCATTTGAATCACCACCACCATCATCGTCGTTATCGTCGTTTCTATCTTATTACTATAATTGTTGTTAGTCTTATTATCATTCTTATTCTTGTTGTTTTTGTTCTTGTTTTCCTTGTTCCTCTTGTTTTTTCTTCTTGTTCTTGTACCTCTCCTCCTCCTCCTCCTCCTCCTCCTCCTCCTCCTTCTCTTCATGCTGACTCATGGTGTATGTCCTTCAGCACCTTCTCAGGCATTAGATTAACCTCCTCCTCCTCCTCCTCCTCCTCCTCCTCCTCCTCCTCCTCCTCCTCCCTCATTATCAAGCACATCACCATCATTATACTGTCCTCGTCACCACGGTCGCCCTCATTGGCTCGAGTCACTATCCTCTGCTTCATAAATACCACATCGCCATTAGTATTGTTGCAGAGATCACCATTACTAACCTTCTATAGCTACTCCTCCACCTCCTCGTCCTTCTCCTTTTTATCCTCCTCCTTCTCCTCCAAGATCACTATCACCAACACCATCACTGTCACCAGATGTCGTTTTCTTTGTCATTACCGTCACCATACCTGCTCATTTCCAGAGGCGGTCCCAAGCACTATAAATTTGTGAAGGAGGGAAGGTAATGAGTGCGAGGAGGAGTTGAATCCCTTGTTTGTCTTCGCCACGTCAGTCATGTGGAATCGAAGCCTTTATTTGGGGGTTCCGATTCTGTTCCTTTGTTTCTTTTGTTTTTTCGTCTTTTATCGTTGTGTTTATCCTGATGCTTGTTTCTTCGTTTTGTTTTTTTCCTTGTTTTTATTTCTCTCTTTGCGTGTTTTTGTACTTTTTTTTTGTTATAAGTTTAGTCTCTCTCTCTCTCTCTCTCTCTCTCTCTCTCTCTCTCTCTCTCTCTCTCTCTCTCTCTCTCTCCTTATTTTTATCTTCCGTTAAGTTGCTTCTTCTTTTCTCTCTTTTCTGCGAGTTTTAATTTACCACCCTTTATTTTTCTTTACTACAACAACAACAACAACAACAACAACAACAACAACAACAACAACAACAACAACAACAACAACAACAACAACAACAATAACAACTACTACTACTACTACTACTACTACTACTACTACTACTACCACTACTACTGGAAAAATAGGCAAAAAATACAACGAAACCAGAGAGAGAGAGAGAGAGAGAGAGAGACATTTTTATGACCTCAATTTAGTCTAGGAAAGAAAGAGGATGAGGAGCTTTGATGGTGAAGACACTCTCGCTTCACCACCACCACCACCACCACCAGTACTGTAAGGTAATGAGGAAGGCGAACTGAGGGAGGGAGTGAAGGTGAAGTAAGATCACTGGTAGTGGTGGTGGTGGTGGTGGTGGTGGGACATTAGTGACAGGAGGAGAGCGTGAGGGAGTGAGTGACAGGTAGAGACAGGTGAACCGCCCCCTCCCGTGTACACTCTCACGCGAACACACACACACACACACACACACACACACACACACACACACACACACACATACACACATACACACACACACGAATACACTGCTAGTTTATACATTTTAAGAAGTCGATACGTAAACACCCACACGTGAAATGATGTTACATTCATCTCTCTCTCTCTCTCTCTCTCTCTCTCTCTCTCTCTCTCTCTCTCTCTCTCTCTCTCTGACGAATGTACTAGTTTATAATATGGAAATGAGTCGATAGATAAACAAACACATCTAAAAATATCCAGTGATGTGCTTTCTCATATATATATATATATATATATATATATATATATATATATATATATATATATATATATATATATATATATATATATATATTCATTACGCTGGACACACACACACACACACACACACACACACACACACACACACACACACACACACACACACACACACACGTTCACGCACATGTAGATATATACATACGTTTCTTTCCTTTTCCTCAGTATTACATTTTGGCACAATAATAATTACTCTTAGCAGCACACGTAATGACAGAGGCAGCAGCACGCCACGCCACACTGACCCTCGCTGCACGCCCCCTCACCCTCTCTCTCTCTCTCTCTCTCTCTCTCTCTCTCTCTCTCTCTCTCTCTCTCTCCTGGTCTTCCTTTCTTTTCGTTCTTAGAAAAACTCAAATGTGACCTTCATTGATTGCGAAAGCGATGGAGAGAGAGAGAGAGAGAGAGAGACACACGCGTATCTATTCTACTAAGCTTTGTAAACAAATGTGTATGTATCATGATTGTAATTGCAAAAAAAATACTTGCACACACACACACACACACACACACACACACACACACACACACACACACACAGAGTAAAGGACAGACAGGCGAACAGACAGACACTTTATGGTTGATCTGTGTACTTACATAGATATTATACTAACTTATAAACGAGGCAAGTAAGACTCATCAATCAGAAGGAAACAGAAAAGGAGAATGTTTTGTTACTTCAGTCACATCATAATCATTTTATCTTCCTTTTTTCAGTAATTTTATTCACAAAAGTTTACATCTTTTATCTGACCAATTCATTCCTTAATCATTTACTCCTTTACTGTTTTCCCCATGATCTATTTATTCTTTGCTTTGTTTTCTCCTCCTTTTCTTTCTTCTCTAATTTATCCCTGTCTTTTACTTATTTCTTTCTTTCCTTTCCCTTCCTCTGTTCCTTCTCCATTACCTCCCTACTCTTAATTCTTACTTCTTTCTTTTTCCTGCATCGTTCACATCTTAATTTCTTCCTTTCCTTCTCTGTTTCCATACTTCCTTTAATTTCCTCCTCCATTTCATCATCTCTTAATCCCTATTTCATTAACCTACTTCTCTCTCTTTCCTTACTCCTATTTCATG
Source organism: Portunus trituberculatus (assembly GCF_017591435.1). Classification (NCBI taxonomy): domain Eukaryota; kingdom Metazoa; phylum Arthropoda; class Malacostraca; order Decapoda; family Portunidae; genus Portunus; species Portunus trituberculatus. The sequence continues at coordinate 8,195,279 of NC_059267.1, forward strand.
CATGCGTTTCTGAATGTTCACCCTCTTCTCTTCATTTATTCCTCTCTTCATACAGTCTCCATGCATCCCTCGCCGCCCCACACCTGCTCAGAGGACAGGTGCGGGAGACATCAAAAGGCAGACACACCTTCCATCCAAAACTATGATTAAATATATGGAAGTGAGATCAAAGAACACCACGCGGTCTTGTTATTTTCCGTCCATTGTGCTGGGAAAGGAAGGAGAGCGAGGGAGGGAAGGAGTGAGGGAGGGGAGGGAGGGATGTAGGTAAGGTGCAGGTGTCCATCCCGCCACGCCTATCTCGTTTTCTTTACAGCTGCAAAAAATTATGCAGGTGTGGCTTGGGAGTTTGTGACCTTTTCTCCTCATTTTTTATGTGGAAGTTTTTCTCTCTCTCTCTCTCTCTCTCTCTCTCTCTCTCTCTCTCTCTCTCTCTCTCTCTCTCTCTCTCTCTCTCTCTCTCTTTGTGGGGCGTGATTTTTCTCGCGTTTCTTTTTTTCACCTGAAGTTACCTGTGCGTGCGTTAATGAATTTTATGTAGGAGTGTTTTAGGATTTGCTATTGTTTTCATTATTTTCCTTGTGTTTAGTGCAATTCTTATCTATTATTCACTATACTGTATGTGTGTGTGTGTGTGTGTGTGTGTGTGTGTGTGTGTGTGAGAGAGAGAGAGAGAGAGAGAGAGATGTGTCTGGAGTGGCTCGCGGCGTGTGTGGGTATTTGGAAGAGGCGAGGTAGAAGGGATGGAGTTACAACCAGTCAGTGAAACAAGAGGAGCCCAGCGCTCTGTAGGGGTGTGTGGCTGTGGTGGTGGTGGTGGTGGTGGTGGTGGTGGTGGTGGTGGTGGTGAAGTGTGTATAGTGTTGGTCAGGTGAGGTTGTGCTTGTGTGGTAGAGGGACATTATGAAGTGCAAGAAGAATGTTATGGTGGTTACGTGTGTGGGATATGCAAAGTAATGTTAGTATTTGGATGTGAAATATTAAGAAAAATTAGTGCAATTGATTATTTCATTGTTATTCTATCTTTGACTTGCGTTTTTTTCTCTTCCGGTAAATTCTTGACACTTCGAATTGGTTGTTACAGGGAAGGCCGCGTCCCAGTGTTCAGATCAGATAGACGACTGTTGCAGCAAACACTTACAAAAGCACTATTATTATTTCTGAAAATTAGCGTGACCATAACGATGTGTGTGTGTGTGTGTGTGTGTGTGTGTGTGTGTGTGTGTGTGTGTGCGTGCGTGTGTGTGTGTGTGTTCACCTCGGTCGTCTGGTGGTCTTCCAGCCAGTCTTTCTCATTACGGAGCGAGCTTAGAGCTCATAGACCGATCTTCGGATAGGACTGAGACCACATCACACACAACACACACTGGGAAAGCGAAGCCACAACCCCTCGAGTTACATCCCGTACCTATTTACTGTTAGGTGAACAGGGGCCACACATTAAGAGGCTTGCCCATTTGCCTCGCCGCTTCCCAGGACTCGAACCCGGCCCTCTCGATCGT
>NC_059267.1:8201780-8204280 GCF_017591435.1 Portunus trituberculatus
ATATTTGATGGTAGATTCTAATGCGTTCAAGAAATCAGAACCCTTTTAATTCCTATTTATGGCATCTGATCCTAAGTTTATGAGCATTCGGGACTTGGAATCGCCGGGAACCTCTTCATAACTTCAAAACGTTCATGGCTTAAGTTCAAGTTTCATGACTCGAATACTCCCAAATCTCTCTCTGTAAGGTGTTCGATCCAAAGTTCAAAAGGGTTCAGGGCGCGGACTCCCGGAGGATTGTCTACAGGGATAACATGGTACCTGCTCGATCCTCCTTTAGAGCGTTGGATCATCTTTCGTCCACTTAAGCAAAGGGTTCACATTCCTGATATACATATATATATTGCTATGAACTATTTATAAGGCTTGGGGAGGGGACCAGGGACGGGTGGGGGGGTGTATATAGATGTACAGTCTGTTGTAGTGCAGGATAAAACAAACAACCCTTTTTTTTCTTTTTCCATTTTTATTATGATTATTATTCATCTGTGAGTGTAGATAGATTTCCCAAAAGTTTTACAGCCGAGTGTACTATTACTGCTATTATCATTACTATTAGCTCTTACGTACAAGTTTTTTTTTTTCTCATATCTTTTTTTCATTGGAAGCTGTTTCATCATTGTTTTGTTTTTTTGTTTTTTTTTCGTTATTTTCTTTCCAATTTCTCGTCTACGAAATAATTATGTACTGACTCGGTTTGGCGCTTCGAGTAGTAACAGTCGCGGAATATAAGAATCACTAACTTATGCCTAAGGTGTTCTACCGTACTGATATTATGAAGTTATGACCCGTCCAGTGCCTCGTGGCGTCCCCGTGGCGTCACCGAGGGCTGGGTGGCGCCGAGAGGAAAGAAAACGCATCCTTGTTTCCCTTACATCTCGTGTTCTAAACATTTCTTATTTTTTTCCGTTTCATTGAGTTTTCCTTTAAGTGTATGAGTGTAATAACGACCAGTGCTTCATTAATGTATAACACTTGAGAGGCTGACGACGCCAGCATCACCAGCAACCTTGAGAAAAGTGAACATTATGAAAAAAAAAATTCTGCCCGGAGGTGAGAGAAAAAATAATGTTTACGAATGATCTGCCCGGCACTCCACTCTGGCGAGGTTGATGACTAGCAATTACACGCTATAAATTCCTGCTATCTCAAGCCTCCCAGATGAATGGCGGAGTTTGCAGGACGAAATGGAAGATAATTATTAGCTTCTGAACTTTCTAAGCAAACGTTGGGGATGCGTTCAGTCCGCGCAGCAATAGCTTAATAGGGGCAATTACAATGACAATTGGCTAACTTTTCCAAGGTTCCTGGTGTGTGCTGCCGAGGGAAACAGTAGCCCGAGGGACGCGAGTGGGGAGATACTGCGTGCCTCTCCTCCTCCTCCCTCCTTGGCGTGCTCTTCATTACGGCTTGTTTATTTGATTTTTTTTTTACATATATTTTTCTGATTATATGTGAATCTGTGATATCAATTATTTGTTATATCTCCAGTGACACTTTTTTTGTAATAAAACTAACGAAATGAACTGATGAACTGAGTGATTCTGTGACCTTATAGTGTGTGTGTGTGTGTGTGTGTGTGTGTGTGTGTGTGTTACCTGTATCACCTGTTGACTAACGCATTCAAGTTTAACAGCAAGAGGAGCTGCCGTGCACTGCCAAGTCAAGGTAAGAGAATCCAAATGTTACCGAGGTATTTTCTTCTTAACGTAGAATATATTGGGATCAACTTCACCTCTGTCTTGGTGAAAGGAGTTATTGTTGCAGCTTATCCTGGTGCCCTTCTGAAACGAGTGAACCAGCTAACGAACAAACTAGTCATTAGGTGGTTAGCGAGGAACTAGCCCACACACACACACACACACACACACACAGTTGTTTCGTTATATCGAGATGTGTGTGTGTGTGTGTGTGTGTGTGTGTGTGCCACGCGGCTTCTTATTGCATAGAATCATTGGAATTTATTGTTTTATAATTTGTTCTAGGTATAAATTGCAGCCTATAATCATCTTTTTTCTCTCCCTCCTTCTCCTTGTCCTTGCCTCTCCCTCTACCCTCTCCTTCACTTCCACCTCTGCAATTACCTCCCTCCTCTTCTTCTTCTTGGACTTCCTTCTCCTTCACCACCAGTATCCCCTCCTCCTCCTCCTTCTCCTCCTCCTTGTCCCACTGCATGTTCGAGGTGAGGGTAGCCAGCTGACCACCCCTTCACCGGCTGCAGCTCAGGAATGGGTCATCTCGTTCACAATTACGTCTATCAGTCACTATTATTTACCACCACCACCACCACTTCCCTCCACCACCACCACCACTAGTCTCCTGCACCACCATAGAACTGCACCATAACTGCTTGTAACAAAGCCACGATCACCACCACCACCACCATTACTACTACTACTACTACTACTACTACTACTACTACTACTACTACTACTACTACCACCACCACCGCTAGATACAAACATCTCATATTTTCTCTTTTTTTTCCACTTGCATTATT
>NC_059267.1:8206780-8221780 GCF_017591435.1 Portunus trituberculatus
AGACAGATATAGAGAACGGTATGTAGTGACAGGCAGACAGACACGTGTGAGGAGTCTAAAGATAGGAAGACAAGACATGCTTAGTATTCAGGAGCGTCGCAGGATACACACCACTCTGTATTCAAAACTGCTAACAACCAATACAATCTGCTACTTTGCTACGGGGATGAGTATGCACGTGGCAATGTAACTACACCAATTTAAGAAAGCCCATTATAAGCTAACCACCCCACCACCCACTCTAGTTAACAAGCTCATCTCTCCTTCCCCATTTTATCTCCCCCCGTCTCGTCTCCTCCATAAATTTCCGAAGATATCCGTAGATTACACGTATTGTCGAGCCTTCATTGCTGGTATCTGATTGCCTCCCTTGAAGGTAATGCGCTGTTAAATATTGCCGAGGTAAAATGGAGGAGAATGTCTTAATTTTATACGATGGCGCGGGGAGGTGGCGGGTCCGAGGCAGTCTAGTGGGAAATGTGCTCCTCGCTGCTCGCCTCACTGTATAAATTTAAGTCTGGGCGTAAAATATTCCCTCCCTCGTAAGAATGTCGCTTCTATCACCTGGCAAGGAAAATAAAGATCAGAACCAAGGAAAGTCCGGGAAAGTTGGGTTGGCCAGCCAGGAAAGATGTGGCTTCAATTGAAAAGTTCAGGGGAAAAAGACTGCCAGCCGCGACACACCCTTAGCCCCCTCCTCCTCCTCCTCCACTCTCTTCCTCCCTCCTCCTTCCTCCTTCCTCTCTCCCTACTCCATCCTTCTCCTTCTCCTCCTCCTTCCTCCCTCCCGCCATCCTTCCTAAGCTCTTTCCTTCTCTTCCTCCTTCTCCTTTTCCTCTTCCTCCTTTTTTACACGATTATTTTTCCTTTCTTGCTTCTTTCTTCATTAGCTTCCTCCTCCTTTCCTTCCTTACTTTTTTCCTTCCCCGTTTTCTCTTCTTCCTCCTCCTCCTTTCCTTACCATTTTTCTTTCTCTCTTTCTTCCTAAGCTTCTTCCTCCTTTTTTCATTTTTTTATCTTTCGTCTTTCCTTCTCTTTCTTAGCTTCCTCCTCCTCTTCTTCCTCCTCCTCCTTCTCCTTTCTTTCAACAGTATTTTTCCTCACTCCTTTCTTCTGAAGCCACCTCTTCCTCCTCCTTTTCTTCCTCCTTTTTTCTTCTATTTCCTTTCTTTATAAGCTTTTACCTCCTCATTCTTTCCCTTCTCATTTTTTTTCCTTCCTTTTTCCCCCTTCTTCCATAAGCTCCCTCTACTCCTTCACTTTCCTTTGTTTTCCTTCCCTTTTTCCTTCTTTCTTGATTATTCTAGTCCTTTTCTTTTCCTTCTTTCTTTCCTTATCAGCTCCCATTCTCCTTCCTTCCATTCTGAGTATCTCCCTTTTTCTTTCTCTCATTTTTCTCTTTCTTCTTTCTCCTTCCTTCCCAATCAGTCCTCTTCCTTAGTCTCTTCATTCTTCCTTCCTTCCTTCCTTTCTTAGCCTCTCCACCTCCTACTTCCTTCGTTCCATAACAAACTAGTGACCTAAACTTGCTTTTTCTTACATTTTCCTCATTTTTTCCGGTGTTTTAATGTCGTTTGCGTATCTGAGCGTGTATTTTGCCGCTACTGTTGGCAATTAAACATCATTCATCACGGGGAAAAATGGTTTGTTTCCACAGTAATATTGAAATTGTTTGTTCGTAAAATTAGATTATGATTGTTGAATAATTCCCTAGTTTTGCGTTATGGTGGGATGTATGTATGTATGTATGTGTGTATGTATGTAGTGGGAGAAAGAGGGAGAGGGAAAAGGGAAGGGAGAATCTAGTACAGGGCGTTGATCGATGCCTACCTATTCTCCCCATCTCCCTTTCCCTTTATAATTCCATCTCATCTCCCTCCCTCCCTCTCCCTCCTCTCCTTCCCTCCCTCTCTTACACTGAAGGGCAAAAACTCACGAAAATTATCCAGGACTCATTTTTTTTTCCCTCCTACCTATTCCACAGGTGAATTCTTCCATCCCTCCCCTTTCCTCCCCTTCCCTCCCCTTCTCCCCCCTTCTCCCACAACCTTCAATTTGCAAAGCCTCGCCGTGACCCAAGTGGTAATCTGCTTCTTATTGCATTTTTTTTATCATCTGTCTTAATTTGAGGCGCGGATAAGAGAGAGAGAGAGAGAGAGAGAGGTGGGGGGAGGGGATAAGGAGAGATAGGGAGTAAACAGTGTGGGTGGCGTAGGAGGTTTAGTCGTGAACGAGTCTCTCTCTCTCTCTCTCTCTCTCTCTCTCTCTCTCTCTCTCTCTCTCTCTGCATGTCGCCACCTGTTCATTAATCTTTCCTCCGCCTTCAATTCCTGAGTGATCCATGGAGACTGGCATGCAAAGAGGAGGAGGAGGAGGAGGAGGAGGAGGAAGTAAAGAGTAAAAGAAAATAATAATCGTAATAATGATGGGAATGTATAGAAAAATCGAGAAATATTTGTAAAAGAATGAAATGGAAGGAAGAAAGTAACTGAATGTAGGGGAAAAATGTTTAGAGGAAGAAAATCAAGAAGAAAAAATGTAGATTGAAAAGAATTGATTATGGAAATGGAGGAGATGAAGGAAAAAAGAAAAGAAGTGAACTAAAAACTAAATAAAAAAGGTGAAAATAATGAAAAGAAAAAAAAATGGATGCTAAGACGAAAAAATAAAGTATACACGAAATATACAAGTTAAGAAATAATCACAGAGAAACGAGAAAGTGAACTAGAGTGTAAGTAAAGAAAAAATGAAAAAAAATGCATTGTAAAGAAATAAAAGTGAAATAAAGTGAAGAAGCCTAAGAAAAGACGGTGAAAAACTGGATGAAAATAATGAGGAAAGGAATGAATGGACTAAAAAATTAAAGGGAGAAATGGACGTGAAAAATAATAGTTGAGATGAAGGAATAAAGAAATTGAGTAGGAGGAGAATGACAAAGGGAAAGGAAGAAAGAAATTGAGGAGGAAGAGGAGGTGGAGAAGGACAAAGGGAAGGAATGAAAAATGGAGGAGGAGGAGGAGGAGGAGGAGGAGGAGGAGGAGGAGGAGGAGGAAAAAGAAGAGGAGGAGGGAAGGAAAGGATGAAGGAAAACCAAATCACTGCTGTACTGACAGAAAATACTACATATTCATTTACATTTCTTTAGTTTTTCATTCAATTTTGCCACTAAAGAGAAAGACGAATAGCACTATAGACAGGCTCGGGTAGAGAAAAAATAGCTTTACTTCAATAATGGCAAAATTGAGACCATTTATTCATTATTACGTGACCTCTGCGCTCATCTCCGTCTCCCTGCCTTTCTCTCTCTCTCTCTCTCTCTCTCTCTCTCTCTCTCTCTCTCTCTCTCTCTCTCTCTCTCTCTCTCTCGTGTGTGTGTGTGTGTGTGTGTGTGTGTGTAACGCTCTTGGAAGCAAATTGGACCACAGCGGGAAGAAATGAGAGAGAGAGAGAGAGAGAGAGAGAGAGAGAGAGAGAGAGAGAGAGGGAAAGGGAGGAAGGGCGAAAAACAAAATAGAGGGACGATGAAAGGTAAAAAGGTGAATATGTATGTGGAGAAATAAATACCAGCATGAATTACGTCGAAAAATATGATGATGTACAGTGTTTGGGAGGACAGTGGCATTTTTTTTCTAAATTGTAATTATATAATTTAATATGAATGTAACTTGTACTTTAATCTGCCTGTCATTATAAAGAAACTCAATAGTTTGGAATTACTTAATCACTTAACGCTGATTCAAACACTTCGAATCGCTTCGCGATGGTTCACAGGCGCGTCGCTTGAGGCCATGCACTGGCCAGCCCTGGCACCGACAACAATGCTGTGCCACAACTTGGGGCATAAAGTGTGTCCATCACAGTGCCTGCGTACACAGGTGCCACGGACACCCAGGGCTCAGTGACGCACTCCCTCCCTCAGCAGCTGTGCCGAGTGTGGCGCCGCGGGTGAGGCGCGAGGCGGGCCGGGAGACGGATCGCCACAGACGCGTTACATGTGCGCGTTGTTACGAATCAGGACGATGTCAAACCTTAAAGGCAAATAATTATTTGGTTTGCCTCAACACACCTTAAGTTGTGTACACTGGTTCATTATTATTTGAGGTGTTTGTGTTTAGTGTTGATCAGGAGAGAAGGTAAGAAAGCGTATGGGAAGAGGGAAGAAAAAGAAAAACGGAATGAGAGGAAAGAGAAAGGAAAGAGAGAGGGAAGGGAGGGTTGTGGCCGGAGCTGCAGCCACAGGTAATATAATAGGAGCACTGGGCTCACCTATACTTCCCTAATTATCTTCACACCTACACACTCTCTCTCTCTCTCTCTCTCTCTCTCTCTCTCTCTCTCTCTCTCTCTCTCTCTCTCTCTGGATAACAATCATAGTGATAATGATAATAATAATGATAGTTATGGCAATATCTTCAATTTTGATTAAAAGTTTTGATATATTTTACGTAGAGAGAGAGAGAGAGAGAGAAGCTGTAGATGTGTTTGGCCTGCTATCTCTCTCTCCCATCACAGCCCCCCCTGCTCTTCCTTACCTCCCTCTCCCTCCCTCCTTTCCCATCTCCCTCTCTATCCTGTCTCCCCAGTCTGTCATTAACTCTCTCTCTCTCTCTCTCTCTCTCTCTCTCTCTCTCTCTCTCTCTCTCTCTCTCTCTCTCTCTGCAGTTATTTTATTTAATGTTTTTCCATACTCGTTTTTTTTAATAAGTAAAGTAAATAATAAGTAAGATAAGTAACGAGATTTCTTTTCCACTTATCATATGTTGTTTCTTTGCTTCATCTGAGTTACAAAAGGAATTCGATTGTATTTGTCATTAATAGACGGTGAATTAGTGAATGCTTAAATGTATAACGTAAGAAAAGACGTGTGTGTGTGTGTGTGTGTGTGTGTGTGTGGGGCGTGTGTGTGGGCGTGTGTGTGCGCATGCGTGTGTGTCTCTTCACCATTGTCAAGGAAAAATTAGTCTTAGTCTGTATTTTTTGTCAGCAGTATTTTGTGACCAATTTTCTCTCTCTCTCTCTCTCTCTCTCTCTCTCTCTCTCTCTCTCTCTCTCTCTCTCTCTCTCTCATCCATTTCCACCCCCAACTGCTCCCTCTCTTTCGTCTCTTCCTCCTCCTCCTCTTTATTCTCCCTCCTACTCCACCTCCCGCTCGTTCTCCCCCCATCCCCTTCCCTCCTCCCTTCGTCACACCTGCGCGTACCTTTCCATCATTACACACCTCCCACACCTGCCGCCTTCCCGTCACGCTAACTGGACTGTCACTCACACACACACACACACACACACACACGGTCTCTCTCTCTCTCTCTCTCTCTCTCTCTCTCTCTCTCTCTCTCACTGCTTGTTTAAGGAAATGCTGAAGTAAAAATTATAAGAAAGATAAATGATAGTTAAATTCAGTAATAAGTAGATTTAGTAGTGGTGTTAGTTATCATGGTAAGACTACTATACATTTCAGCGGTGGACAAACGGTGTTTTTTGCAGATATCTCCTAAACGAATTGTTGGATGAGTATGATATTTCAACACACTACCTTGAACATTGCTATATGTGTTATGTGAGGAGTTTACGCCTAATCCAGTCATCATATCAAAGGTGTTATATAGAATCGGACGAATGTGTGGTACTCGTCTAATCCCTCCACCACCACCACCACCACCCTGAAGAACCCCCAGACCACTCCTACTCTACCCCAGTATCGCATGACCCTCTTACCCGCTTCCCTCTTCACCCCTTATTCACACCATCAGCCTTCCACCTTTGATTTTTTTCCCTACTGTAATTACATACGTATAGGTATAATAGTTACATACGTCAGTATGTACATACATATCATACATTAATGATATTATTTAATACAATTGCTGGTATATGTGGACATGAAAACCAGAGTGGGTCAAACGACCGTGAAAGCAATAGCTAATTCCGCTGTTAATGGCCGTATAGCTGGATAATAAGCAACGTATCTAACAACAAAATAATATTATATATATAAACTGGACCACTTTTTATGATCAATAGGTAGACAGTACGCAATAAGAGTATCAACTTTTCCTAACAGTAGAAGGTCCAGGTCACAGGTAATTCCAGCACATCATGTTCACATGGTTGACCATAACGACTGCAAACATGGCTCTTCTATATACTACACGTAAACGTGCTGTTGTACAGTAATTATCAACGTGAACCACTTCTTGCCTTCATGAAATTGTACCATACTCGTTAATAATCATATCTATACATACACACTTACAGAACATTATAATGTATAAATACAGTGGTGGGAGAAGTAGGGAGGGACACAGGAGTGAGGGAGGCGAGGAGCTAGGGAGAGGAGAGGAGAGATAAAGAGGGCGAGAACTTCCGAGACGGGGGAGACGTAGTAGTGGTTAGGAATGGTTTGGGTGGGTGTGTGGGGGGGCCACACTTTCATTCGAATGCGTCAACATGACTCGTCGGCTTTGTGTTATTTTTCACGAGTAAACTCCTCACATAACACATATAGCACTGTGGTATGTTAACCATGAATTACGAACGGATGTTCAAGGTAGTGTGTTGAAATATCAAACTCATCCAACGATTCGTTTAGGAGATATCTGCAAAAAACACCGTTTGTCCACCGCTGAAATGTATAGTAGTAGATTGGGATGTGAGAAGAAAAAGGGAGTAGAAAAAAGATAAAGTTATAGGAAAGGAAATAAATTAAGGATGCCGTAAAAGTGACACACACACACACACACACACACACACACACACACACACACACACCAGTCAGTCAGTCAGTCCATTTGTCAACCTGTCAGTCATTCAGTCAGACAGTCATTCAGTCAGCAAATTATTCAGTTAATCAGTCAAAAAGTTTAATTAGCCGAGCAATCATTTATTTAGTCAGTCAGGAATGTAATCAGTTAGTTAGGCAATAGTGAGTTAGGGAGTCGACCAGTCAGTCAATGGGACAACAAGTTTATTTACCAGTCAACCAGTAATTGAAAAAACTAGTTAGGCAGGTACATGATCAACCAGTCAGTCATTCAGCTAGTCATTCAATAAGAAAGTTACACACCACACAGTCAGCCAAACTAGTCATCAGTTCAGCCATCTAGACAGTCAGTCAGTCAGTCAACCCATCCCTCGCCTACACCCCATCTATCCACCCAGCCATTCAGTCAGATAGTCACCAACACACTCAGTCAGTCAGTCAGTCATCTATCCACCCAGCCATTCAGTCAGATAGTCACCATCAATCAGTCCATCATCCACATACTCCTCCAGTCAGCCAGTCACACACACACACTCACCAACCAGCACTCAGTCAATCAATCAAGTCAGTAAGTCAGTCATACAATTACCCTTTACACACGTGCCCAGTCATCCAGTCAGTCAATCCGTCACTAGTTATCCAGTCAAAGGTGAAAAAAACGTACCTACCTATTTGTTACCTGAATATTACCAGACATCCATCTTTCAGTGGCCATAACTCACACCCTCTACCGGCACAGAGGCGCACATCAATCTGAAAGTGAAAAATTAACAACAGAGAGCGCGGGGTTATAATATTTTCTCTCCCACTCTTATTTTTGTTTTTTTTTTTTTGTTATAATATTTTCTTTATAGTATATTTTTCTATTTATCCATTTTTTTCAATATTTTATCTTTTTACTCGTATTTTCTTCGTCTCTCTCTCTCTCTCTCTCTCTCTCTCTCTCTCTCTCTCTCTCTCTCTCTCTCTCTCTCTCTCCAAGTCATTTTACCTTATATATGAACCAGTTTTATTGCATTTCGTATTTACTGAGAGAGAGAGAGAGAGAGAGAGAGAGAGAGAGAGAGAGAGAGAGAGAGAGAGAGAGAGAGAGGTATTGTGAATTTATTTTTTAAGAAACCTCTCTCCCCCTCTCTTTTTCTATCTATCAATCTATCAATCTAACTATCTGTGTGTGTGTGTGTGTGTGTGTGTGTGTGTGTGTGTGTGTGTGTGTGTGTGTGTGTGTCTGTGTCTGTTGTGTGAGCGTGTGTGTGTGTGTGTGTGTGTGTGTGTGTGTGTGTGTGTGTGTGTGTGTGTGTGTGGTGGAAGGAGAAACAAAATAAAAACAATAAGAAGAAAGAAAAGTGGAAATGAAGAAAGAAAAAAGATGACAGAAGGGAGAAGGAAGCTACAGAGAGAGAGAGAGAGAGAGAGAGAGCAGAGAGTTGAGGTTTGAGGAAAGCAGAGAGAGAAGAGAGAGAGAGAGAGAGAGAGAGAGAGAGAGAGAGAGAGAGAGAGGCAAACCATCAGCGGGGAATGACACTACCGCTGACACTTCCATCAAAAGAGGATTTCAAGAGGAGGGAGAGGGAGAGAGAGAGAGAGAGAGAGAGAGAGAGAGAGAGAGAGAGAGAGAGAGAGAGAGAGAGAGAGAGACGAGGGAACACATCCATCCATTCTACCCGGACACACACACACACACACACACACACACACACACACACGTACAACTCTCTCTCTCTCTCTCTCTCTCTCTCTCTCTCTCTCTCTCTCTCTCTCTCTCTCACGTAGTATAAGCAGTGATGATGCTGATAAAAAGTTAATGTTCCTTCCTAACTTTAACGATGATAGTAATAGTAGTGGTGGTGGTGGAGGTGGTGGAGGTGGTGGTGGTGGTGGTGGTGGAGGTGGCGGTGGTGGTGGAGGTGGTGATGGTGGCGGAGCATCGTGGTGGGCTGGCTATAATGAGGTACAGGTATTCACGTCGCACCTGACAAAGCGTTAATTAAGAGTCTAAATTGAATTATCAGTCACCCCTCACGATTGACGCTGGAGAGAGAGAGAGAGAGAGAGAGAGAGAGAGAGAGAGAGAGAGAATGTATGGATCGTTATTTTATGTATGTGATCTACTTTATCACCTTCTTTTTCTTCTTCTTCTTCTTCTTCTTCTTCTTTTTTCTTTTTCTTCTTCAATCCATCTGATACTTTTTTTTTCCTCTACGCCTCTTCCTTTTCCTTTCGCTGCTGCTGCTTCTCCCTCCTCCTCCTCCTCCTCCTCCTCCTCCTCCTCCTCCTCCTCTTCTTCTTCTTCTTCTTCTTCTTCTTCTTCTGTCATCGTTTCGTCTACATTCTCTTTTTGCTTTTCCTTTTTTCGTATTCTTGATTTTGTTTTCATTTTTTTTTTTATTCATTCTTATCCCTTTTTCCTTGCTCGTGTAATTTCTTGTGCTCTTTTCTTTCTCCTTCTCATCCTCCTCCTCCCTCCTCCTCCTCCTCCTCCTCCTCCTCCTCCTCCTCCTCCTCCTCTCTCCTCCTCCTCCTCTTCCTCCTCCTCCTCCTCCTCCTCCTCTTCCTGTGACCCCCTGCCGCAGTTCATCTCACGTGTCGGACAAGTTGAGGTCAGGCAGTGGGCGTGACCCGCAGTGGCCCCAGGCTGACCACCAGGTGCCGGGCGTCGAGTTACCTGGACCACGCACGGGAGGGGGAAGGGACTGGGAAGCAGGTTAGGGTCAGGTTAGGCTAAATCTGATGGGGTTAGGTTGGGTTGGGTTAGGTTAGGTTAAGTTAGGTTGGGATCAGTTAGGTTGGGTTGGGTTGGGTTGGGTTAGGTTAGGTTGGGTTGGGTTGGGTTGGGTTAGGTTAGGTTAGTTAGGTTCCTTTATGTCATATGATAGAATTAGGATTGCTTAATAAGTTAATTGTAAGGTTGAATATAAGGTAAGTTGAACGTTTAAGTGGTCGGATAGATAGGAGCATTAGCTGTATTAATATATTTGATGATAATGAATAAGGAAGTAGTTAGGTTGTTAGTGTTTTGTATAATACATTTGGTGAATTTGATAGTGAAAAATGATCATAACATAGGTTTTTCGTACAGCTGTTTAGATCCTCACCACGTCAATTCCTTCATCACTCATTCATAACATCGTCAATCACGCCATCACCACCACTCCTGTGCACACCTCGCAGTTAATCCAGCAGCTGTGTAGTGCCTCGTTTTCTTGTATGATTGTTACACATTGACTCCTCGTTAATGTAAGTGTTGGGTAGTGGTCGTATTGCATCGTTTCATCAAGCAAATTATCACCAATCATAAGATAAGATTCATAGTTTAACCTCTTCAATACTGGACACATTTATACCTTGAGTGTTGTGTACGATTAGATCATTTTATTGACATTACGAAGGGTCAGTGGAGGTAAAAAAAAATAATGGTCAGTCTTCACTATTCTAATCCCCCACATAAGTTTCTGAAGGTGTAGAAAATCACCAAATAGTAAGCAGAATAAATATGGAAACGCGTCATTTGTATATTGCCGAGTGGTTAGCATAGAATGTAATATTTTGACAACTAATTGAATACCACTTTGTTAATATACGCGTGTCTAGTTTATTAGAAATTCATAGTTAAGTAAATAATTAGCAACGATAATTTTCACTCAGGTAGATTATTTTCTTATATCACGTGCAGTACATTAGTTCAATACAGTTTTTACTTGCACATTACATAACTAGTTTTTTTCACATTATTAGTATGGCAGTTATCACCAGTTAAAATACGCACTATTCAGACACACACACACACACACACACACACACACACACACACACACACACACACACACACACACACACACACACACACACACACACACACACACACACACACACACACACACACACACACACACACACACACACACACACACACACACACACACACACACACACACACACACACACACACACACACACACACACACACACACACACACACACACACACACACACACACACACCTTGTACCACTAACTTGGACAATCAGCGCATTAGACCATTAACCATCTGAGTAATTCCCTGGAGTTACCGGGCATACAATACACAGCTTACACAGACGGTAATAAGTATGCTAAAGATAAACCTTACCTGCCTTTCCTCGTCAAGTCCCCGGCACAAGTCTATCGCACGGACAGGCAGGCAGACAGACAGACAGACACACAGTCGATACATAAATAACAGGATTAGCCGAGGAAGGACAAGATAATAACAGCGGCAAACTCAACCATCCGTCACGCTGTTATGATGGGGAATGGGAGGAGGAGGAGGAGGAGGAGGAGGAGGAGGTGGTGGGGAAGGGGAAGAGAACGGTAAGGGGAAGGGGAGAGGAAGGTAAGGGGAAGGGAAGAGGCGTTATAGAGAGGTGCATGGAGGTGGTGGAAGACTAAGAGTAGAGAATTGAGAGGAAAAGAAAGGAGTGGATTAAAGTAGTGAAAATAGGAAGGTATAAAGAAATGAGGTAATGGAAGAGATGGGTGTTCTTTTGATAAGGAAGGGGATGGATGAGAAGGAAGTATGGTGTAATAGTATAAGAATAGGAGGATGTTAAGGAAGGGAAGTTGATAGGAAGGAATGAAAGAGGAAAGAAGCGAAATTAGATGAAAGATGAGAAAAAGTGCAGACGAAGATAAGGAAAAGCACACAATGATAAAAATAGAGGGAAATGCTGAAGTTGGAAAGAAGATGAGAAAGAAAGAAGTAGATAGAAAAGAATGAAAGAATAAAACAGTGAGATTAGGTAGTGGATAAGAGAAATTGCACAGGATAAAGATAAGGTAGACAACAAAAGAATGAAAGATATGGATAATGAAAACTTGAAGAAAGGAAGATTAGGAAGAAGAAAATAGAGGGGGATTAAAAATAGGAAGAAAGAGACAGAGAAGTAAAGAAGAGTATGTATGAAAGAAGGAGAGGAAAACAATGAATAATGATGGCAAAAGAGGAAAGAGAATAAAAGAAAAGAAAAATAAATAAAACACAGGAAAATGAGGAGAAGAAGAAGAACAGGAAGAAAGAAAAAAGAAACATATATTACCAAGAAGACATTTCCATCCCTGTTTGTCCTTCACCCATCATTACTCAAACCCCTTCCTTCTTTCCTACCTCCCTTCCTTCCCTTCCTTCCCTCCCACCCCTCCGTCCACGGGCAGCATGAGTGACAGGTTACCCATAATTCCCTTCCAGCCGTGACCTTTCCTGACCTGACCTCGCCTGTACGTGATGGTGTGTCGCGGTCGGTCAATGGTGCGTATCAAAGGCTGACCAAGGTATGTGAGGGGAGAGGAAGAGGGAGAAGGAGAGGGGAATGAGAGGAATAACGAAGAACGGTGAAGGAAAGGATTGGAGGAAGGAAAGTGGATAAGAAGGGCAAAGAAAACAGAATAATGTCTATGAAACAAGGAATAAGGAAAAGAACAGGAGAAGATGAAAGAAAAGGAAGATGAGGGAATGAAAAAAAAAATAGACAGAAGGAAATGAATGAGCAGGGGAGAATAGAGAGATACGAAAAAATATGAAAGAAAAGAGTAATTAGGAAGGAAGAGACAATAAAGAAAACACAGAGAGAAGAAAAGATGAAGGGAATCAAGAAGAAAAAGGATAGAGAGGGAGAAAAGAAGAAAAGGAATAGTAGCGAAGGAAAGAATAATGATAGAGAAGTGGTGAGGAATGCAAGAAATGAAGACAGGAAGGGTAGAAGAGGAAGAGTGAGGGAGAGAAAAGGGAGTGGGAATAGGAGAGAGGGGAGAGAGAGAGGGGAAAAGGGGGAGAGTGTCGGGTAGCAAGAACTCACGTCAACCTGAGAACCATTTCTTATGTAGCGACCAACATCACCCCTTCCCTCACCCTTCTTCCCCTCACCGCCTTTCCCTCACCCCCTTCCCCTCCGCTCTTCCCCTCACCCTCTTCCCCTCACCCTTTTCCCCTCACCCCATTCCCCTTACTCCATTCCCCTCACCCCCCTCCCCTTACCTCATCCTCTCACCCTCTTACCCTCATCCTCTTCTCCTCACCTTCTTCCCCTTACCTCTTCCCCTCACCTTCTTCCCCTCACCCCGCTCCCTTCTTACTTTTTTTTTCTTCGTCTTCTTTTCACCGTGTTTTCTTTTCTCTCCACCTCTTCCTCTTTTTTGGTCTTTTCTTGTTCTCCATTTCCTTCACGTTTTCTCGTTTTCTTATTTTCTTTTCTTTTCCTCGTTTTCCATTGTTATCTGTCACGTTTTTCGCACTTTTTTTCCTTTTCTTTTTTCTTTTCCCTTCATTTCATTTTATTTCCTTAAACTCCCTTCGTGTTTTCTTACCTGGTATTTTCTTTATTATTTTTTCATCCTTCCTCTCATTTTCCTTTCTTTTTATCTTTTCTTTTTTATTTTTCACTTTTCCTTTATTTCCTCTTCTTTTTATCTCCATTTTTGTTTTCCTCTTCATTCACTGCTTTCTCTTTTCTCTTATATTGTTTCTTACTTCTTTATTCAACTCCTTTTCATCTCCGCTTCTATTTTTTTCTTCTGCTTCCTCCATTTATTCATTATTTTCCTACGTCCATTTCCTTAGCCTTTCCCTCCTTATGTCTCATCTTCTCTTTCTCACATTTCCACATTCGTTTTTCTCTTTTCCTCTTCCTTCCTTTATTTTCTCTTCGATTTTATACATTTTGTTTTCATTTTTCATTTTTCTTTTTCTCTTTCCATCTTACTTTCTTCCCCTCACAAGTTCACATTTTCTTTCCCGTCTTTCCTTCATCTTTCCCCTCACTTTTCTCTTCCCTTCTTTATTTCCCTAGACCTTTCCCTGTTTAATCCTCTTTCTCACTTCCCTCCTTCCCTTTAAACCATTCCCCTCACTTCTTACTCATTCCTTCCTTCCTTCCATCTCTCCCCATATCATTTCCCCTCAAGTCCTCTCTCTTTCCCCCCTCTTCACTTTATTCCAGTCTTCTAATCTCCTTTCTCTTCTCCATTGCTCCATTTCCTCTTCTTCTCTCTCTTTTTATCCGTCTATTCCCCTCATCCTTTGGCCTTATCCCCTCAATCCACACCTTTCTCCCTTTTCCTTCCCCTTCTCTTATCCCTTCCTATTTCTTCCCCCTCTGCGTGTCCCGTGCAGGAGGAGGAGGAGGAGGAGGAAGAGGAGGAGGAAGAAGAAAAATAACTGCGCAGAAGAAAAATCAAATAACAGTAGGGTTGAAATTTACGTTAGAGAGAGAGAGAGAGAGAGAGAGAGAGAGAGAGAGAGACTTAACCACAACGTCCATCACGACTCTGACCCACACTGGCACCAGATAAATCTCTCTCTCTCTCTCTCTCTCTCTCTCTCTCTCTCTCTCTCTCTCTCTCTCTCTCTCATTTTTGCTTGTCTGCTTGTCTGTGTGTCTTTGTGTACGTGTGTATGTGTATATATATGTATGTATGCATGCATGACTATGTATCATCGTATGTATGTATGATTCTGCCTTTCAACACACACACACACACACACACACGTTCGTCTACTCACACACACATAACAGCGTGAGATGGTGAAAGAGGGTGGGGGGTTGGGAAGGTGGCGGCGGCTGGGGCTTAATCACCCCCCTAATTGCATGTCGCCACCTCGTCACGGCGCCCCACGGGACATGCGGCATCGTCACGCCCATGAGGGAGGGTGTGGGGCCGCCTGCACCCCGCCGTCAGCGTCAGGGAGTGTGGAGGCGTGGGTGGTGGTGGGGGTGATGGTGGTTAAGGTGATGGTTGTGTGTGTGTGTGTGTGTGTGTGTGTGTGTGTGTGTGTGTGAGAGAGAGAGAGAGAGAGAGACGAGAAACTATCCACCTAAGGAGATAAAAAATAGAAATACTAGAATCAATACCACACGAATATTGTAAACACACACACACACACACACACACACACACACACAAAAAAAATAATAAAATAAAATAAAATAGATAAATAAATAGATAATAAAATATCATCTCAGTGGTTTGCAGTTTAGTGGTTAGTTTGTTAGCTGTGCTCTTAGTTCAAATCCCACAAAGATAGGCAGGTAACACGTCCAGGTAATCAGCAACTAGGAGAGAGAGAGAGAGAGAGAGAGAGAGAGAGAGAGAGAGAGAGAGATTGTGTTCAGGTATATGCATGTAGCCAGGTGAGGTAAAGCAGGATGCGGAGAGGAGCGCTGCGACTGTGTTCCTTTCATGTGCATTGTTGAGTATCAGTTATTCCTT
>NC_059267.1:8226780-8239280 GCF_017591435.1 Portunus trituberculatus
AGGTGAACCGTGTAAATGGTGGTAGAAGGTGTGTGATTTGGTGGTTACTGTGTGGCTGTGTAGGATAGGTAAGGGAGTGTTTGCTGGGTAAAATGTTGGCTTTATTTATTTCATGGTTAATTTTTTCATGCTTTCCTTTCAGGTGAACCGTGGAAATGTTGGTAGAAGGTGCGTGATTTGGTGGTTACTGTGTGGTTGTGTAGGATAGGTAAGGAAAGGTTTGTTTATTGAAATATTGACTTTATTTACAATTTTTTCATGCTCGTCTCTCAGATGAATCGTGTAAATGGTGACAAAGTGTGTGACTTGGTGGTTACTGAGTGGGTGTGTAGGATAGGTAAGGAAAGGTTTGTTGGGTAAAATATTGGCTTCATTTATTTCAAACTCCATTTCTCGTGTTGTCCTTTCATATGTAGGGAAAACCGTGCGAATAGTGGGAGAATGTGTGATTTGGTAGTTAATATGTGGATGTGTAGGATAGGTAAGGGAATGTTTGCTGGATGAAGTATTGGATTTATCTACTTTATCTTTTCTCACATGTAGGAAAGTCTGTGTAAATGTTGAGAGGGAGAATGTGATTTGAGATTAACTGTTCTGGTGTGTAGGATAGGTAAGGAAGTGCTTGCTGGGTGAAATATTGGGTTTCTTTACTGTATGGTTCCTTTTCTCATCTTCTATCACGTGTAAATAGTGAGTGTGTGTGATTTGGTGCTGTTCGGGTCTGTAGAATACGTAAGGAAGTGTTTGCTGAGTGAAATATTGGCGTCATTTACTTTATGGTTCATTTATTTTTTTTTTTTTTTTTTCAGGTGTAGGGAAAATGGTCGTTGTGTTTGCCGTATTTGGACAGGGTCAGTAGGGTCAGCAGATGAATTGTTGGTTATTTTCTAGTCTAAAGGTGATTTTCATGTTTTTCCTTTGCATTTCAGAGATAATCGGGGGAAAAAGTTCACCATATTTGGGCCCTTAAAAAATGCTGACTAGGAGGATTTCTTAAGAGGGGACGGTGATAAGTTGGTTTAATTTAGTTTGTGGTTGATGTTTTTTAACGTTTTTCTTTCTGATTTGGAGAAAATGGAAGGACGTTTGCGATATTTCAAAGATAAAGGAGGCGAGATTCAAAGTGTTTGTTAGGGACGAGCGGAGATGCATTGCTTTAGCTTATTTTGTGGTTGATTTTTTGTACGTTTTTCCTTTCAGATTAAGAGAAAATGAGAGGAGGAAGTTTGCCTTATTTAGAACATGGAGGAGATGAGTCAGGGAAGATTTGTTTTAGGAGGGGATAATGTTAGTCTAGTGAAGCTTGTGGTAAATTTGTTTCGAAAAAAAAGAGAAAAAGAGAATGGAAGGAGGAAGTTTACCTTATTTAGGGGTCTGTGTGAAGGGTCGTACTTGATTAACCTTTCCAGCCTTACGTGAATATGTAAAAGAAGCGAAAAAGCAATTTGTATCATATCACGAGAGATTAGGAGGAAGTAATACACGCAGGAAAGATAAGAAAAGAAAATGTGGCGTTGTTTTCGTCTACGTGTCATCTTTCTCATTTTCTTTACACACATGAACTTGACAAGACACAGACTGACTTATGTAAGAGAACTAAAACCCTTACTCTTTTATCTCCTTCAATTTCCATCATCCTCGTCCACGTTCACTATTTCCCTCCATCATTCTACCTCCCTTCTTCAACTCAATTTCCCTTTTTCCCATCTCCTTTCTCCACTTCTTTGCCTCTCCTTGTCCCTCATACGTGCGGGCAGCAACAGCACTCACTCCCTCGCGGACAGAAGAAAGAAAGGCACGGAAAGAGAAAAGAGAGAGCGCGCGAGGAGACAAAAATAGGAAGGGAGAAAGAAACCCTGGCCAGCCTCGACTCTTCATCTGCCACACGCAAGCCACAAGAGCAGAGGAAGAAAACACCGGATTACTGACAGCGCTTCACTCACTCCCCAGCGCCCACTAGTATTCATTTTGTCCCTCCCGCTGAGCCGCTGAGCCACTGAGCTACGGCGGTGAACGGGCGCTACTAAGGACTGAAAATCGGTCCAAAACTCGCAAATAAATCAGAGGAACTAAACATTACCATGCCTTCAACTTTGACTTAGACAGCGAGGAGGGAAACGCAGAGGACAGCGAGTAGAGGAAGACAAAATCAACTGGCAATTTGTGTTTATTTATGTGAATTTAAACGCTATTCTCGTCCGTGGGAGTTTGGCAATGGCGGGAAGGGGACGGGAAGGAGACGGGAAGGGGCAGGGACGGCTTATGCATCAGGATCCGGCTAAATACACGGCGGAGGCAAGTGAAGACGTCAACTGCCTCCTCGCAATGAGCACCCCCTCCGCACAAATGGCCCGGACGCACCGCTATTACGGATTATAAGCTCACGATGAATGTGACAGCGGCAGCCCGGGTCAGGGAGGGACCATCTGGGAGGCCCCTCACTGCTACGCTACTCATATATACCACCACCTTCCTTCTTCCTCCTTCCTCTCTCCCTCCCTCTTTCCTTCCCCTTACTTCTGCCACTGCTGTTGATATGGTTTTAGATACATTCGTCTTGTTACTTATGTCATTGTTATTGGTTTAAGTTTTGTTATTGTTAGTGATGCTGTTGCTGCTGCTAATGTTACGACTGATACTACCACTACCACCACTACTACTACTATTAGTACTACTACTACTACTACTACTACTACTACTACTACTTTCTCTTCTACTTCCATTACCTTATGTATACGATGTGAATAATATATGTATATATATATATATATATATATATATATATATATATATATATATATATATATATATATATATATATATATAATGTTAGTGATAATGTTGTTACTGCTATTGTTATGACTGATACTACTACGACAACCATGATGCTACCATCACCACCACCACCATCACCATCACCATCACCATCACCATCACTACTACTACTGCTACTGCTACTGCTACTTCTACTACTACTATTACTATTACTACTGCTACTTCTACTACTACTACTACTACTTCTACTACTACTACTACTACTTTACTACTTCTACTACTACTTTTACTACTACTACTTCTACAACTACTACTTCTACAACTACTACTACTTCTACTTCTACTTGTACTACTACGACTACTACTACTACTACTACCACTACTACCACTACTACTACTACTACTACTACTACTACTACTACTACTACTACTACCACTACTACTTCTACTTCTACTACTACTACTACTACTACTACCACCTTGTGTATATGAATATTACTATGAATGATTCTTCTAGATACTACGAGTACTTGGACAACCACTACCACCACTTAGTGCTTCTGCTATTACTACTTGTATTTATTGCCCATAATCTTTATAGCAGTACTGGAGAGAGAGAGAGAGAGAGAGAGAGAGAGAGAGAGAGAGAGAGAGAGAGAGAGAGAGAGAGAGCTTGGCAGGATGGCAATAGAAAACGGCAGGAGGGTTGCCCATTGCTCCTCGTAAAGATGATGCAGCATAAAATTCTGATGTCGTGAGAGAAAATGGACTTAGGGGAGAGCGAGAGAGAGAGAGAGAGAGAGAGAGAGAGAGAGAGAGAGAGAGAGAGAGAGAGAGAATTTATGCGAAGACGATAAGAAAATTTCACGCCATTTCGAACACTTTAATGCCCCGCCGAATATTGTGCATCGGCAACAGAAAACGGGAAATTGTGACGTCATAGTATTTGCTTTATGACCGTCTTGTGTCTTTTGTTTCCGTCCTCTCTGATGTCTTTACTTTATCTTTTTGTGTGTAATTATCTTCTCTGCTTTTTCTATTTCACTTTTCTTTCGGCATTTTTTTTTACTTTATCATCACATTTTTTTCCCTTCCCTTTCTTTCCCTGTTTTAATGTTATCGGTATATCTGTCTTCGGTCCGGCAATATTCACAGAAATTCATGTTACATAATATATTAGTATTAGATCAGAGGTTAGCAACCTGTGGGACGCGCACCTCCAGTGATATCTGTACGAGAGAAGAGTTTTTGTGGTACGTGACAGGTTTTTATATTATTTCGATTTTGAATAACTATAAATTGTTTGTGGAAAGAGGCCTACATGTTCTGCACTTCTATCTCATGTTTCACTATCTTAATGTTTTCTCGTCTTCATTTTTTCCTCTTTAATTCACAACATGGTGTGTAAAAATGTTCTTCCTACAATGGCTGGCATAGCTTCGAACCCCACTAGGGATTGGTCACCTGTGGAAGTTTTCCGCTGACAAGTGGGGCAGTTACGGTCTCACCTGAACCGGGGGATGGGGTGTGTGTTGTGTAAGGTTACAGTCTTACACGAAGATCGGTAATAATGATCACTGAGCTCACAATGAGATGGTAAACGCTGGCTGTTGCGGGTCGTGAATGGTGAAACCACACACACACACACACACACACACACACACACACACACACACACACACACAGCTCAGTGGTTAGAGCGCTGGCTTCACAAGCCAGATGACCGGGGTTCGATTCCCCGACCGGGTGGAGATATTTGGGTGTGTCTCCTTTCACGTGTAGCCCCTGTTCACCTAGCAGTGAGTAGGTACGGGATGTAAATCGAGGAGTTGTGACCTTGTTGTCCCGGTGTGTGGTGTGTGCCTGGTCTCAGACCTATCCCAAGATCGGAAATAATGAGCTCTGAGCTCGTTCCGTAGGGTAACGTCTGGCTGTCTCGTCAGAGACAGCAGCAGATCAAACAGTGAAACACACACACACAAAATCAATCAAATTTTCACCTATTTTAACATGGACACCTCACCCGTCATCTTTCCTTTTCCTCACAGCCCTTCCCCCTCTCTCCACCTCCCTCCATCCTTCCCTCCCTTCCTCCCTCCATCCCTGCTATAAACCCTTCACAAATAGGACAGAGGAAAATGGAGTTGTCGTAAGAGGAGGGGCTGCTTGCTGTGCTCTTAATATTTATCGTCCGCGAGACCCGTGGGCTAAACAAGGCGATATATTAGGACACTTCCGGAGCGAATTTGCAGCGTCTCCTCTTCCCTCTTCCCCTCCTTCTCTCCCTGCCCCCTCCCCTCCTTCTTTTCCTGCCCCCTCCCCTTCCCCCGACCCTCTGCTCCTTGATGGCTGTCCAATTATTCTGACGGATCACCTGAGAGAGAGTGTGTGTGTATGTGTGTGTGTGTGTTTGTGTGTGTGTGTGTGTGTGTGTGTGTGTGTGTGTGTGTGTGTGTGTGTGTGTGTGTGTGTGTGTGTGTGTGTGTTAGAGAATAATATAGAATTGATATGATGTTTATAATGATGATAAATGAAAGAGAGAGAGAGAGAGAGAGAGAGAGAGAGAGAGAGAGAGAGAGAGACCAGTACAATAATGATAGTGAATATACAAGAGAGAGAGAGAGAGAGAGAGAGAGCGTAGTAGAATAATGATAGTAAAAATGCTTTTAATAGAAAGAATAACAATAAGAATGATAGCTTATAAAGAGAATAACTAAAGAAGAATAACAATAAAAACGATAGCTAAATAACAAGAAAAACAATAAAAATGATAGATAATAAGGAGAATAACAATAAAAATGATAGGTAATAAAGAGAATAACAATAAAGTAATAGCTAAATAAGATAATAATTAATAAACATTCATCTCACTAATCTCTAAACAATACATTATGAGCTGAACCATACTCAGAGAAAGCAACACAGTATTAATTAACCATCAGTAACAGTTAGGGGAAATCAACATTCATAGCGGGAGTGATAGGATCTGATGCGCCTCCACTCAATGCTACATCATATTACCAAGCCGCTCAGGTAACCAGTCTACCTGTCCATATCTACCTGCCGGTTAATTAGAACAGGTAACAGGAAGGCTCCATAGTCAGAGCTTGTGAAACTCAATGCAGATAAAGAACGACTAGGTGTTTAGTGATGTGTAACTCTTGTATTCAGGATTCAGGTGAAAATATAAGTACGTGTGTGTGTGTGTGTGTGTGTGTGTGTGTGTGTGTGTGTGTGTGTGTGTGTGTGAAGAAGTGCGGAAGGGATTTTTGAGGCGAGAGAGAGAGAGAGAGAGAGAGAGAGAGAGAGAGAGAGAGAGAGAGAAACTTCATCTTCAACTTCTTTAGGGGGAGTGGATCCGTGTCTTGTAATTAGGAGGAAGCAAAGAAACCCACACATTCTCACGTCACCATTTGGAATTACACCTTACTCTCCCTCTATTCCTTACCCTCCCCATCTCTCCCTCCACCCTCCTCTCATTCCTTCACTTACTCACTCCAGCCCTACATCTTTCCACCATTCTCATCCTCTCCCCTCTCTTTTCTCATGCGCCTCATAATCAAACCTGTCCAATATCTCGTTGCCTCGACCTCAAGAGCAGCAGGTGTTACAGGAGGTATTAGCAGCGCTGTCCACGGGGGTACTTAAAGCCACTAATGATAATGGTCAAATTGGATGGATGAGATACCAGATTGTAATGCTCTCTCTCGGGTTCTTTTCAGCTCCTTAGCTTTATTATAGCATAGAATGGTGGATTCGCACAGTAAATCGTTAGTGTGTGTCGTGAGAGACAAGTGTTTGTGTCTGTGCAAGATCTGGAAGAGTTGTCAGCTGGAGGTTGTTAGTTGCCGTCACTTACTCGACTGCTTTCAAGCTGCTATCATTTTTTTTATTTTAATGTAAGAGAGGAAAACTGGCCAAGGGCAACATAAAACGGAAAAAAAGGTCCACTAAGTTGCCAGTCCTCTTGCAGAAATCAGCCAGAAAAAAAGGGTCTTGAAATCTTCCCCTTAAATGAAGTCTTGTCATAAGAAATTGGAAATAAAAAAGCAGGTAGGGAGTTTCAGAGGCCATTCGTATTTTTAAGTTTTTTTTTATGATTGTTGCGTTACGTCTCAAGACATTTATCCCTTTCTTTTGGCTAACGCTATCGGGCCTTTAAGGGAACGGCAACTAAGTGGGCCTTTTTCTAGTTTTTTTTTTTTTTTTTGCCCTTAGCCAGTTGTCCTCTTACATAAAAAAAAAAAAACGTAAGCTAACATTCTGTATTACCAATGAAACGAGTACCCATGAGAATGTGACTCATCATTCCGGTGGCTTTAACAATAGTGGTTATGAAAGAAGTAAACATTTGAACGTACAAACTGCACCAATCCATCAAGGCTACGTAATCATAGTGGCCAAAGGAGGAACTGATTAATGAGAGAAGAAAATATGTGGAGGCAATGAAACAATGCACTTTCACTTATTTTTTATTCACGGACATGTTTTTTTATGTAAGACAGGAAAAGACGAAGAGCAAGAAAAAAAATAAATGAAAGGCCCACTTAAACGAAAAGACTCACTTAATAAAACGAGTAGATGAATGAGTCAATAGTATACATAGTTTTGATATTGACCAGTGAATGATGATTATGATGGACGAGAGAGAGAGAGAGAGAGAGAGAGAGAGAGAGAGAGAGAGAGAGAGAGAGAGAGAGAGAGAGAGTGAGTGAGTGAGTGAGTGAGTGAGTGAGTGAGAGAGAGTTTCAAGATCGTCAGTTTGCAAAGGTCATTGATTCTAAAATGCCTCACAGAAGTTGGGGCGTTGGGGTGATTCTGTAATGCAGGCTGGGAAGGGACACTCGTATAGATTAGCTTATTTACCTCGATTGATTGCCTTGAAGGAAGATAGACTTGAGAGAGAGAGAGAGAGAGAGAGAGAGAGAGAGAGAGAGAGAGAGAGAGTGAGTGAGTGAGTGAGTGAGTGAGTGAGTGAGTGAATGTGTGTGTGTGTGTGTGTTTCACTGTTTGATCTGCTGCAGTCTCTGACGAGACAGCCAGACGTTACCCTACGGAACGAGCTCAGAGCTCATTATTTCCGATCTTCGGATAGGCCTGAGACCAGGCACACACCACACACCGGGACAACAAGGTCACAACTCCTCGATTTACATCCCGTACCTACTCACTGCTAGGTGAACAGGGGCTACACGTGAAAGGAGACACACCCAAATATCTCCACCCGGCCGGGGAATCGAACCCCGGTCCTCTGGCTTGTGAAGCCAGCGCTCTAACCACTGAGCTACCGGGCGTGTGTGTGTGTGTGTGTGTGTGTGTGTGTGTGTGTGTGTGTGTGTGTGCGTGCGTGCGCACGTGTGTGCGTGAGTGTGTGAGTGTGTGAGTGTGGGGGGGATGCTCTTGCGCGCGTGTCCGTGTGCGCGATTGTTGTTATTGTTGCTAGCGATGATAGTAGAAAAAATTATGATAATGATAGTAATTTTATTATTTATTACTATTATTACTGCTACTACTACTATTATTGTTATTATTGTCATCATCGTCAGTGGACGCGGTGTGGAGGCTGAGTGTTTTGCAGCAAGATATAACAAACAACTCCTTTTTACAAGTAGACTAAACGAGGAATCGTCAACCTCGTGGACTTTGACACCACACACACACACACACACACACACACACACACACACACACACACACACACACTTGCCATGGTAACACCTGTCGCCACTTTTACTAAGCTAACACTTGCTTTCCACAACTGGTGTTTTGCCGTCTCATGTATTACGTAATAGAGGGGAAAAATATATATACTCATCTATGTTTGTGGGTGTGTCGGTAGGGAGGGTTTTTTTGTGTGTGTGTGTGTGTGTGTGTGTGTGTGTGTGTGTGTGTGTGTGGCATCTGTGGTAAAGTAAAAAAAGAGATGAGATAAAATCAAACTACGTAAAAGCTAGTTTATATCCTCCTCCTCCTCCTCCTCCTCCTCCTCCTCCTCCTCCTCCTCCTCCTCCTCCTCCTCTCCTCCTCCTCCTCCCCCTCCCCCGCGTCTCAGGTTACCCACCTACTAATTAACGAATAAGAACATCTGGTGCACGTAATTAAGCACCAACATAATTCATTTTCGACACCCTGGAAGAAAGCTGCGTGCAGTCTGGCCTGATAGCGAGCTCCTGGGTGTAGCACGGATAATGAAAGACCTTAATACTTTTAAACATTTGCGCACTGAAGCTGGGAAAAAGAATGAAGGAAAATATAAATCCCTTAATACTGTGGATAAAAAAGTAAAAGGAAAAGCAGATGGACTAAGAAACATGTGAATGGAGATACGTAAACAAGAAAATGTATCTAGAAAACTATAAAAATGCGTATTAGATGAAAACAGACCAAGAAGTTACATGAGAAATACAAAGTTACAAGAAATAGGAGAAGGTTGAGAAAGGTGAATGAAGGAGGAAATAGGTAGAATGAGAGCAAAAAAATTATAACAGGAATAGGGAGCGAGATGCATACAGCTGAGACACACCTGCCGCTGCCACACACCTGTCATGGCCTCCCACACTTGTCTATACTTATCTGGAAATAATACTAATAATATTAATAATATAATAATAATAATAATAATAATAATAATTAATAATAATAATAGAGGTAGAGATACTTAAATTTCCTTTCGAATATCTATAAATGCATGATAGAGAGAGAGAGAGAGAGAGAGAGAGAGAGAGAGAGAGAGAGAGAGAGAGAGAGAGAGAGAGAGAGAGAGAGAGTCAGTCAAGCAAGATGATATACTAAAAAAAGATCTGAACTATCATTATCCTGTCACTTCAATTCAAAACACACACACACACACACACACACACACACACACACACACTGACTCTCTTTCCCGGGTAATTCACTGTTGCTTACATACATCGTCCTTACCTCTTCACCCTTCACCTCGTATTTTGCAAACTGATGGATCACTCTTGTTGTTACTCTCAGGGTCAGCGGGGAGGGACGGAGGGCAGGCCAGGGCAGGGAGGAGCGGGACTGGAGGGACTGTGAGGGGAAAGTTTCAACGCAGGACGAAGTAGAGAAGGGGCGGTTGTGATGTCAAGTTACGTGCTCATAATTCAGACGCACGTTTTAGCTTAAGATTGATAGGGATGATGTAACTGCCAGAGAGAGAGAGAGAGAGAGAGAGAGAGGATAAAGGAAGTTCTTTGTGAGTGGTGGAGAGGAAGGAAAGAAGTCAGGTGAGTTACGAAGTACATATGAATAGGAAAGGAATAAGAGGAAGTTTAGAAGGCGGAGAGAAAGGAGGAGAGATAGACGAGAGTGAAGGAGGGAGGAGAGGAAAACAGGAGAGCTGGGAAAGAGGTAAAGGAAGGATTGTGAATAGGGTAAAGACATTCAAAGCGTGAATGAGAGGATAGATAAGAGGAGGAAAAGAATAACAGTTGAACGGGTGGTTTGAGGAAAGTAGTGAAAAAAAAAAACATAGAGGAAAATATACATGAAGAAAATAATTACAAGAGGGCAAAGAAGAGAGAATGAACAAAAATGGATGATAGAATGTAGTTGGGGATAACGAGAAGATGAAAGGAATAAAGTTGAGGGATGTTGATTAAGAGGGAGAAAAAAAAAATGAAAGCTATAGCAAAGGGGACTAAAAAAGAAATTATGAAGGAGAATAAGTGACTCCAGCTGTATATGAAAAAAAAATAATGAACAAATAGAAAAAATATATATAGAAAACAGTTTGCAAAGTTAATGAAGAGTAAACTAAGAATGTCAAAAAACATGCAAAGGAAAAACAATAATAGTTATAAATAGTGTGTGAACAAATAATAGTAATAGATAAAGTGTCTAGATAAAAGAAGAAGAAGCAGGCAAGAAAATATATACACAAAAGGAAAAGAATGAATAAGTAAACAGAAAAAGAATAAAGAAGTGCGAAAAAAATAATGAAAATAAATGAAACAAAAGAGGAATACAGGATGAACAGAGGAACACGAGAAAAAACAAGGAATAGGTAAAACAAAAGATAAAAACAAGAGGAATAGAGGAATGCAAAAATAAAGAAAAATAAATTAAACAAAAGAGGAATACAAGATTAACAGAGGAACACGAAGAAGAACGAAGAACAAAGTAGAAGAAACTCAGCGCAAAGGACAGGAAGTAAGGATGAAATAAAGGAAGCACACAAGAATGACGTGAAGGTTGAGGAAAGGAGCAGAATGGTAATAAAATAATGAAATAAGTTTGTCGATTACATATTTGGAGGTTCTATTCAAACAATTTAGCACGTCATCATGCAGTATTAAAAGGCAAATTTCGTGTCTTTTCCTGCGGTCATTGCTTGTTTTATTGCTGGTGTTACGATGCCTCGCCTCTATTCTCCCCCTTATTAGCATATGTTGTATTCACTCGCTTTTTTCTTTCTTTTTCGTTCTGGATTGGTATGATCCGAGTCCTCTTCACTTTTTTTCGTTTTTTTTTCTTATTCTTTACTTCTTGCTCTTCTGTGTTTCGCTCTTTGTTCTTGTTGTTGTTGTCATTGTTCTATTACCGTCACCACTACCTCCTCTCTCCTCCTCTTCCTTCTCCTTTTCCTTTTCCTCCTCCTCCTCCCTCTCTTCCTCCTCTTCCTTTTTCCTCCTCCTCCTCCTCCTCCTCCTTTCCCTCCTCCTCCTCCTCCTCCTCCTCCTCCTCCTCCTCCTCCTCCTCCTCCTCCTCCTCCTCCTCCTCCTCCTCCTCCTCCTCATCATCATCATCATCATCATCATCATTCTATTTTTCCATAATTTTCTTCTTGCCGTGGACATTTCTCGTACTTCTTCACTGTTCCTTCCATTCTTTCTCCTCATCGTCGACTTGGAAAACACAGGATCTTTCTCTTTATCTCTGAATAACACGGCACTGTGTCTCGAAAGCTTCCATTGCCATCTTGTTCTCATCACTTGTTACAGAATCTACTTAGAATTATTTGAGTTTTCGAAGATTCTTGTCATGATTCTACTATTAGTCAAACATTTTACACTTTTAACTAGATTTTGTTAGGATTCTGAAGGACGTTGTTGTGATTCTAGTAATATTTTGTTGAGAGTTTGCCCATAAGAACATAATTAATCATCTCTGTGACCTTTGACGTCCATTCTAGTATTAGCCAAACATTCTACACTTTTAACTAGATCATGTGGATTCTGTTAGGATTCTGAAAGATGCTGCTGTGATTTTAGTAGTATTTTATTAAGAATTTGCCCACAAGAACATCATTAATCTCTGAACCTTGACAATAGTAGTTATGGAGAAAAAAACAAAAAGCACTAACAAATACGCCTGTGGTTCACGAATAAAGAGAAAGAATGCACAGATGAGGAGCACATGTGTAATATTTCAAGGAGTGACTCGCGGGAAAAAGGAGTAGCGGTGGCGTGTATTAGTGTCATTGTAGCAGCCAGATGACTTCATAAACTGCGGGGAGAGTAAAGAAAGAGGCGGAGGGGCAGTGAAAGGGAAGTTCCTAGAGGCGGTACGCTCCCTACAGTTAGGTGTCTTTGTCTGCTTGTATAGAAAGTGACACCCGCTGAGATGCACACCGTTTTCTTTCACATAGGCACACACACAAGGCGGCGAAAGACAAAAGGACACAAAGCCTGAGAGAGAGAGAAATGTATTGTATATTGATGATTCATGTTCTGTATATCTCCGTGTGTTCTTTTTCTTCTTCTTTTTTCTAT
>NC_059267.1:8241780-8244280 GCF_017591435.1 Portunus trituberculatus
TGTAATAGGTAGTTCATAGAATAAAGTTAAATAATGAATAGAAAGTAAGCTTTATTGTTCGTAGAATATCAATTACAAAACTTGGGAAGTATTGCATAGAAGCAGCAAAAAGGTGTACATACAAAGACAGGACGTTATTATGCACTGGTACGTTTTCAGTTCGAAGCAAAGTGTTCATGTCCTGTCTCACGATGTCTTTGTCGGGCTGAGGTGCTGATTTTGAGTGCGGCTTTGTTTTTCATCCTCATCATTGATAATGTATACGTTGTGTAATTTTCTTATTTGTAGGAATGAATATATGTATGACATGATATATGTTTTAAAAGAATTTATCATGATTTATTCAATGATGGTGTTGAATTGAAGAATTTTTTCGTAAGCTTTTTTATGTTGAAGAGCAACTCTAAAAGTTATTGTTATATTAAGTAGCGGCCTTTGAGAATTAAACTGACATTTTTAAAACATGAGAAGACTTAGTTATAAGATGGAATCTTCAATTATAGCAAATTTGTTGTAATAGTTTCCGTGTGATTCCCAGTTTTGTTAAGATCTTAAAAACAGTGAAAAAAAATTAAGTGAGGATCTTGATGGAGGATTGGCAGATGAGGCTTGGTTTGAATTTGTGGTGAAGATTTGATACTATCTATTTGATCTTTCATCTGAAATTGTATGTAATTAGATAACATTAACTTTTTTACTTAGTGATTATTATAATATTTCAATTTATTAATTTATATTTATTTAGGATAGTGCATTAAGGCTGAGAGAGTGATCGCCGTAAATATCTCGAATAGTTAAAGGAAATATTCGCGTGTGGCGCTCGAGACGTAATTGTTACTTTGAGTAGAATATTAAATGGAAATAAGAAGAAAAGTTGAGGAACAGGTTTCAGTTTTACAATGAAAATGTAACGTGTGTAATGTGCCTCAAAAACAGCAAAGTAAATAGAAGAAAGCCACTTAAAAAGGTTAGAATTTTTCCTTTTGTCATAACATTGCTGTGGACAAGGGAAAAGTTATAATGAGCAATACGCCCCTGCTTCGTCCTTTGTCTACAATGACTACGTGTTAAGAAGCCAACGTTTGGAGTTGAACTAAATGCCAGAAATTTCGGTTTCATTCTTTTTTTTTTTTACCAGAACTGGACTGAACAACACTTATGAAGGCAATTCACCTCCTGATATTTGTCAGTTGTCCTAAATCATTCCAGTGCCTCTACGGTGCCTTGGAACCATTCATTATAATGTCCAGTAGGGTTGTTTGCTACTCATGGAAAGACTTTGGGCATGCTGAAACTTGATGCTGATGGAATACCTAAGTGATTCTTTCACCATAAAATGAGATTGCAGCAAGATAACATTCGTAGTGAAAAAGCAACGTAGACTGATCCTTTAGTGTAAGGCGACGTCTTGGACTGTACCCCTTGGAGCTTTCTTCTTCTGTATGCAACATATATACAACATACTCACCTGCAGTGTCCAGAGACATGTGCAGGACTGCGGGAAAGACTCGTCGTGGAGTATGAAGTGAATCTGCTCCCGTCGCCACTGATCATATCTCAATCATCCTCGTTCGTGACTTTATCTTGTAACAATCTAAGGGAACTGCCTACCTGGATGGTCAAACTCTTCCAACTCTATCTCAGAGATAGAGTTGGAAGACTTTGAATCGTTTGCCTAAATTCAAGTTGGTTTATAAAGTTATATTTGATTATTGGTATTGGTGTCGCAGATGACCTGTGGAAACACTTTTTTAAAACCTTTAGAAATCAGGTCA
Organism: Portunus trituberculatus; assembly: GCF_017591435.1. Taxonomy (NCBI): domain Eukaryota; kingdom Metazoa; phylum Arthropoda; class Malacostraca; order Decapoda; family Portunidae; genus Portunus; species Portunus trituberculatus. The sequence goes on from NC_059267.1 coordinate 8,243,556, forward strand.
TTCTAAGCTTATCTTTGTTCCAGGCGAGGATGAGAGGCGTGGATGTGCAAGAAGAGAGGAAGGCACTGCAACAGCTGGCCTGTGTGTGTGTGTGTGTGTGTGTGTGTGTGTGTGTGTGTGTGTGTGTGTGTAATTCACCTCGGTTGTCTGCTGGTCACCCATCCAGTCTTCCCCATTACGGAGCGAGCTCATAGATCGATCTTCGGGTAGGACTGAGACCACATCAACACACACCGGAAAGCGAGGCCACAACCCCTCGAGTTACATCCCGTACCTATTTACTGCTAGGTGAACAGGGGCCAAACATTAAGAGGCTTGCCCATTTGCCTCGCCGCTTACCGGGACTCGTGTGTGTGTGTGTGTGTGTGTGTGTGTGTGTGTGTGTTTCACTCTTTGATCTGCTGCAGTCTCTGACGAGACAGCCAGACGTTACCCTACGGAACGAGCTCAGAGCTCATTATTTCCGATCTTCGGATAGGCCTGAGACCAGGCACACACCACACACCGGGACAACAAGGTCACAACTCCTCGATTTACATCCCGTACCTACTACCTGCTAGGTGAACAGGAGCTACACGTGAAAGGAGACACACCCAAATATTTCCACCCGGCCGGGGAATCGAACCCCGGTCCTCTGGCTTGTGAAGCCAGCGCTCTAATCACTGAGCTACCGGGTGTGTGTGTGTGTGTGTGTGTGTGTGTGTGTGTGTGTGTGTGTGTGCGCG
>NC_059267.1:8254280-8269280 GCF_017591435.1 Portunus trituberculatus
AGGAAAACAAATTGAAGAAAAGTAACGGTTATAAAAGTGAAAGCTAAATGAAACGCCGGAAAAGGAGTGAAAGGAAAAAAATATAAAAAAAAGAAAGGAAAGAAACGGAAACTTGAAAGAAGGGTTAGTGCATTAGATAAATAAAAACACTTCACACAAACACAAACACACACACACACACACACACACACACACACACACACTCTTCCCAGCACCTTTAAAGCCCTCTCCACCTCATCCTATAAACACTGGTCCGACCTTGCGAAACACCGCCACACGGGGCTGGATACAATCTCACCTGTACGAGGCGCGTCTCACCTGAGTAAAGGGGCAGGTGGGTGGAGAGGGAGAGGGGGGTGGGTAGCTGGTTTAAGGGGTAGCGTGGGCGGTAAAGAGTTAATAAATCTGTGAGTATAATTTAGAGCAACCACTATCAGCTTTCTTGATCACAACAAACAGCTGCCTGGCTATTGGCGGAGAGAGAGAGAGAGAGAGAGAGAGAGAGAGAGAGAGAGAGAGAGAGAGAGAGAGAGAGAGAGAGAGAGAGAGAGAGAGAGAGAGAGAGAGAGAGAGAGAGAGAGAGAGTGTGTGTGTGTGTGTGTGTGTGTGTGTGTGTGTGTGTGTGTGTGTGTGTGTGTGTGTGTGTGTGTGTGTGTGTGTGTGTGTGTGTGTGTGTGTGTGTGTGTGTGTGTGTGTGCGTGTGCGTGCGTATGTGCACGGGCATGTGTGTGTGTAATTCACCTCGGTCGTCTGCTGGTCATCCAGCCAGTCTTCCCCATTACGGAGCGAGCTCAGAGCTCATAGACTGATCTTCGGGTAGGACTGAGACCACAACACACTCCACACACCGGGAAAGCGAGGCCACAACCCCTCGAGTTACATCCCGTACCTATTTACTGCTAGGTGAACAGGGGCCACACATTAAGAGGCTTGCCCATTTGCCCCGCCGCTTACCGGGACTCGAACCCGGCCCTCTCGATTGCGAGTCGAGTGTGCTAACCACTACACTACGCGTGTGTGTGTGTGTGTGTGTGTGTGTGTGTGTGTGTGTGTGTGTGTGTGTGTGTGTGTGTGTGTGTGTGTGTGTGTGTGTGTGTGTTAGTAGATTTTTCTAGATCGCAATGGGCTCTCTCTCTCTCTCTCTCTCTCTCTCTCTCTCTCTCTCTCTCTCTCTCTCTCTCTCTCTCTGGGAAATCAGAACGCGATTGTAACAGGTCCCCTTGAAAGTTACCGAGAGTAGTAGTAGTAGTAGTAGTAGTAGTAGTAGTAGTAGTAGTAAAATAACAATAGCAAAAACAGACAAAATTACAAAAACCGACAAAATTACAAACATCCTTTCTTGATCTATATTTCCGATACATATTTTGATTACTGTTTGTTTACTAATATCGCCTTTAGGAGGAGGAGGAGGAGGAGGAGGAGGAGGAGGAGGAGGAGGAGGAGGAGGAGGAGGAGGAGGAGGAGGAGAGAGAAGAAGAAATGGAGTATGGGAGAGAGAGAGAGTAAGAAAAGGCAGAGTAATTTGCGATGGCGGAAGAGGAAGAGGGCAAAGAGGTAGTGCAGATTATAATGGTGGAAGAGGAAGACAAGGAGGAGGAGCTAATGTTAGAAGAGGAGGAGGAAGAGGAGAAGGAAAAGGAGAAGGAGGAGGAGAAGGAGGAGGAACATTATCCTGCCATCTTCCTACTAACATTATTCATCTCTCAGGACCCGCCCGGAGAGAGAGAGAGAGAGAGAGAGAGAGAGAGAGAGAGAGAGAGAGAGAGAGAGAGGTGAGAATTTCTATATAGTAGATGTTGAATAATTGAAATAAACCATACTACTACTACCACTACTACTACTACTACTACTACTACTACTACTACTACTACTGCCACTACTACTTCTACTATAAACTACGCCTCACATTATCCAAAAACCTACTAAAACCTTCCCTCACCCCTTCCCCTCACAACATCTTCCACATCCTCTTTTCACATCCCTCCACCATATCACACACCACCTTCATCCCCCTGTCACCCCTTCCTGTTCCCTTCACACCCTTTCACACCCGTTCACCTACTCCACTTCCCTCCATCTCCCCTCCACCTCCCCTTCTCTAGTAGGAATGTTGTACCTCTGGCAGTCCGTCTTATCTTCAACTTGCAGACTCATTGCCTACGTTTCTCCCTCTCTCCCTCTCTCTCTCTCTCTCTCTCTCTCTCTCTCTCTCTCTCTCTCTCTGAAAACCCCTCTTGTTCACCTCCTTTCTTCCCTCATTCCTTGTTCTCTTCGCTTTCATCCTCCTTGTCTCTTTCCTCTCTTCTTTATTATCCCCTTTCTTTAGTTCATTTTCTTTGTGTGTATTATTATTATTTCTTTCTTTGTCAAGTATTATCTTTGTTCTTTTCCTTCCGCTGTGTTGGAGTTGTGTGTTTTGCTATTTCTTTTTTTTTCTTATTTTCGTTTGGTTTTTCCTCTCATCTTTAATTTTCTTTTATTGCATTCATTATTATATTCTTTTGTTCGTTCTTCTGTTCCCTTTTTATTTTATTCTTCGTCGTCATCATCATTTATCTCTTGGTTCATTATTGTTATTATTATTATTATTATTATTATTATTATTATTATTATTATTATTATTATTGTTATTATCATCATCATTACCATAATTTGTAGTAGTAGTAGTAGTAGTAGTAGTCGTATTAGTTATAGAAGTAGAGGAAGAAGTAGTGATAGCAGTAGTAGTCGTAGAAGAAGCAGTAGAGGAAGTAGTAGAAGTAGAAGTAGAGAAGAAGTAGAATTAGAGGTAGTAGTGGTTAGTGGTAGTAGTAGTAGTAGTAGTAGTAGTAGTAGTAGTAGTAGTAGTAGTAGTAGTAGTAGTAGTGTAGTAGTAGTAGAGGTAGTAGTAGTAGTAGAAGCAGTGGAAGTAGAAGCAGAGGAGTAGTAGTAGTAGTAGTAGTAGTAGTAGTAGTAGTAGTAGTAGTAGTAGTAGTAGTAGTAGTAGTAGTAGTAGTAGTAGTCAGTTACTATCATTATTGTTGTTAATATTACTATGTTCCAAATTTATTGTGATAATCATTATTCCATGAAATTATACCATTCCAGTACATCCATATTCTCTCTCTCTCTCTCTCTCTCTCTCTCTCTCTCTCTCTCTCTCTCTCTCTCTCTCTCTCTCTCTCTCTCTCTCTCATCATTAATATCCAGCTTCCTTCCTCACTAACTTCACTTCTTCCTCTTCCTCCTCCTCCTCCTCCTCCTCCTCCTCCTCTTGTAGACCATAATTTACTTGCATTTTATCAGGGTGTGTTAAAATCCGTGCTTCCTCATCTGCTCCCTAGCACGCACCCTATTACCTCCTCCTTCTCCTCCTCCTCCTCCTCCTCCTCCTCCTCCTCCTCCTCCTCATGCATCTTCCACCTTCGTAGGTCTTCCTCACACAGTTTTCCTCTTCCTCCCCATCATCCTTCCTCGTTGTCTTCCTCTTCCTTCTTCCCCCCTTCCTCCTCCTTCATATTCTTCACATTTTTCGTATATATTTGATTCTTCTCGTTTTCCTCCTCCTCTTCCTGCTTTCTCCTCTTATTCCTCTTCCTAGTTTTCCTTCTTCATTTATCATATTTTCGTCATTATTTCCTCCTACGTTGCTATTTGAGTCTCTTCTTCTTCTTCTTCTTCTTCTTCTTCTTTTCCTTTTCTACCTCTTCATCCTCCTCCATATTCTTCTCTTTCACTATATACTCTTTTTTTCTACTCCTTTTCTTCCTTCCTTCCTTCCTTCTTCCTTCTTCCTTTCTCCTCCTCCTCCTCCTCCTCCTCCTCCTCCTCCTCCTCTTCCTCCTCCTCCTCTTCCCTCATACCCAGCACCTCGTCTCAAAGTTTAATTAGGAACCTTAATATGAGCATAAGTTTGTAGATCTTGGAATGTGTGAGAAATGGAGTGTGTTGGGCGGGATTTTGGGCTACTATACTGGCGGGAGTTTGGGCTATTTTTGCAACGAGATTTTTTTGGGGTCCGGTTTTGAGCGGGATTCTGTTCTGTTTTGGATTTTTCGGCCGTTTTTTGGGCTATTTTCTGAATTTTTTTATGGAAGGATTTAAAAAGCTGGTTAGGATTTGTAGTGTTTTTTTTTATTTCTCTATCTATTTTTCGAAGGATTCCTATTATTTATTACATTTTCCTCCATTTACTTATTTCTTTGTCTCGTAAAATATTCTCCTTTTTCTTTTTTTACTTTTTCTTTCTATTTTTTGTATCTTTATTCATTCAATCTCGTTTATTTAATTTCTCTCCTCCCCTCTTCACTCCCCTCCATTATCTCCCCTCACCAGCTCGCTCCTCTCCCTCGCCGGATCTTCCTCCCCTCCCATCATCCCCTCCATTCACCCTCATCCCTCCATTCAACCTTATCCCTCTTCCCCTTCTCATTCCTCCTCCTCCTCCTCCTCCTCCTCCTCCTCCTCCTCCTCCTCCTCCTCTTCTTCCTTCTCTCTTCATCCTTTACGCAAATTCCCACCTCGATTTACTTTTTCTTCTTCCTTCATTGCTTTTCTCTCTCTCTCTCTCTCTCTCTCTCTCTCTCTCTCTCTCTCTCTCTCTCTCTCTCTCTCTCTCTCTCTGTATATCCCCTTCTTTCCTCCATTTTCCTCCATTCTTGTTTTCCTTAATACTCTCTCTCTCTCTCTCTCTCTCTCTCTCTCTCTCTCTCTCTCTCTCTCTCTCTCTCTCTCCCAAATCCCCTTCCTTTCTTTATTCTTGCTTTCCTTAATCTTTCTTCCTTTTATTTCTCTTTCTCTAACTTTTCTTCTTCTTTCTGTCTCCTTCATCGTCACTTTCTTCCCTTCACTTCCTTCGTCAGCGCCTTTCCTTTCCATTTCCTTCTATTCTACTTCCTTTCTCTCCATTTCTCTTAGTCTTCTTCAGTACTTCCTTTCTTCCTCTTTCCTGTCTCCCTCGGTACTCCTTTCCTCCCTCTCTTTCACTCTTTAGTCTTCAACGCCCCTTCCTTCCCTCCATCCGTCCTTCTCTTCTCCTTGAGCGGCCTTCCCTCCTCCTCTCCCTTCCCTCCTCGCGCCGCGGTGTCGTGGGGAAGGTTAATTCGCTCGCTTATCGGTTGGTGTCAGACGTGGTGGTGAATCCCATGTGGGACCCGCCTCGCTGTGCCAAACAAACACCTCTTTTATCTCCTGATGCCAGCGGCCCCTCACACTACAGCCGAAGGAGGAGCAGAAGGAACAGGAGTAGCAACAGCAGGAGGAATATGAGTGACAGTTGCTAAAGGTTTATAGTGCAGTAGGTCTCGTCTTGGTTGGTTTTTAACGAGGTAAGGTGTTAAATTATAAGGGTATGTATAGTCATGGTCGTAAATCATGTAACTTGCACTGATTTCAAGTATGTTTTGCTTTTTTTTTCCCCTCACTCATAAGTCTACTGATCCGTTAAATTTGTCAGTTATCGGGTTTTGCAGGACTGAGGGAAAACTGAAGGCAGGATAGGAAAGTAGACTACCTCATTAGACTTCTGCACTTGAGTGTTCGTGCGTCACATTGAAGTACAACAATAACACTGAAGTCCACTCCATGCACTTCAGGCTAGCCCACTCCAGTCCAGCCCAGCCCAATAGTAGGCGTGGGATTGAATGTCCTTGAATCGGTTCCCACTGTTGTATGCATTTCCTATTCTTTTTTGTTTTCTCCTATTCTTGATGTGACAGGCGCTTCCCTCAAGACCTGACCTCGATCTTGCCTGCCGGTGCTGTGAGGTTCTTTGGGTCACGGGCTCGAGGGAGTGACTTTCTTACTCTCATTCTTTTTTACTTCGTTGAATCATCACGTTTTCGATTTTTCCGAGTGTTGTTCTAGTCGTAACGTAAGGAGAGTGCAGTGCTGGTATTTTCTTATATTTCAGTTGGGATTCGTGTTTTTTCTTCATAATTTTCGTAATATTTGAGGACTGGTGTTGCTGAGGAGGAGTCTTCGTCGCTTCTATCACGTCTCTTGCTTCACATCAAATTGGGGTCTGGATTTTTAAACGTTTCGGCGTCTTAGCTCAACTAATTTTACGAGGCTGGTGGAAAATTGTTAGGATTTTCCGTGGTGCCTCATTATGCTAGTGATAGCTTAGCAAGGATTATGCATCACCAACGCAAGATAAAATAAAAACAACCAGTGAAAACCGGACTGATAATCTTTGTGAGCTTTATAAATACTCTTATGAGAAAAAGCGTTTAGAAATACTACTTTACTCACACCACAAATTGCCTCGTAAGGGACAAAAGATGTGGTGCTGTTTGTCCTTCCTTTGTGTTCCTGTGCGTCACTTTTGTCTCAGGTGTGCACTGGGAAGCACTCGCCACCAAACGAACTAATGAACTCATCAAAGTAACACCCAACCCTCAGCCAACCAGCGAGCCTGTACCATCCATCAGCCAACCACCACTAGCCAATCACCAGCCGTCCAGCCAACCACCACCCTCTTCACGCCACCATGCCATCACCATCCACCACTCACCACTCACCTACCACCACCACTCACCACCCATTCGCTAAGCTCCACTCTTCACATCTCACACACAACCCTCCACAGCCTTTCATCGCCACGCCACCAGCTCCACTACCTCCACCACCACCACCACCACCACTCCTGCAACCAGCCAGCCAACCAGCCAGCCAGCCAGCCAGGCGACACAAGCCGTCCATCACCGCAACGTCCGCAGAATGAATTGACTCCGAGTTGGTGTGATTTACGTTCAAAGAAAACACGGATAATGCCTTCGTTGAGACTCTCCTAAGTTTGCGACGAGTATCCCCCTGGACCTCTGCTCCCTGCCCTGCCAACCCTTCCCTCCCTCCCTGCCTTGCTGCCTGATGGATGCTGCCCCTGACGCTAATACTAAGGCCATCGTAATGACTATGATTGTGGTGGACCGTAATGCCCTCTCTCCCAGCCCCAGTGTAATCAGGTAGGTAGTTGTTACGTGCTAATCAGTTTGGCCTACGGGTTGAGGTGAGGTCCAGGAGAAGCATATACTGGAGGGGTTCCTGGCCATGTGCTTAATAACGATGCGGTTCCCGGAGATAAGAGAGCCAAGAGAAGAAGGAGAAAGGTGAAAATCCCAGAAGCTCGATAAATGACAGGAATGGTAAAGAGCCGCCCAGAGATGGATGTGTGATAGAAGATGGGATGGGATGGAAGGGAGGAACAGCAGAGGGAGAGGAAGGGAGGAAGGAAGGAAAGGAAGGAAGGAAGGAAGGAAGGAGGAAAGGGATTTATGTGCAGTAGGAAATGGGGTTCTGTGTGTGTGTGTGTGTGTGTGTGTGTGTGTGTGTGTGTGTGTGTGTGTGTGTGTGTGTGTGTGTGTGTGTGTGTGTGTGTGTGTGTGTGTGTGTGTGTGGTGAGAGGAGAATGGTGGTTCTAGTAAATTTTGATATATACACATATCTCCTTCCTTCTTATCTTATTTATCCTCCTCTTCCTCCTCCTCTTTTTCTTTTCTTCCTCTTATTTCTACTTCTTCTCCACCCTTACTGAATCCATGCCTCTTCCTCGTTCACCCTCCATCTGCCCTCACTCATCTCCTCCTCCTCCTCCTCCTCCTCCTCATCCTGGTAATCCCTAATCATGTTATATTTCACCCTTAGTAATGGCGGTGGCCGATGACCCGCCATTACAAGGATCTAATAGTGTTTTCTCTTTTTTATATATATATTGAGACGAATGTTGGCCGGGCGGCGCCATAATAACTCAGTCAACGCTAAAGAGGCTACTCAATGTGTAAAGAAGTGTTGTATTCTTGCTCCCGTGTACTGAGAGAGAGAGAGAGAGAGAGAGAGAGAGAGAGAGAGAGAGAGAGAGAGAGAGAGAGAGAGAGAGAGTATTTAAGAAAGATTAATGTAGAAAGAGACGGTGGTGGTGGTGGTGGTAGTGATTGTTGTGGGGCTAGCAGCAGTAGTAGTAGTAGTAGTAGTAGTAGTAGTAGTAGTAGTAGTAGTAGTAGTAGTAGTAGTAGTAGTAGATGGTGTTGGCGATTTGGCGCCGTTATCATTGTTCATGTTATTTGAAAGAAAGGAGACGGAGAAAAGAAGAGAGAAGGTGGCGGAGAAAAGAGAAAAAAAAGAAACAAAGAAAAAGAACGAACGAAAGAGACTGAGAAAGGGAAGGAAAAAATGGAAAACCAAACAAACACATTAGCGCCTAAACCAACGAACACACTAAATTAATAAAAAAAATCTCTCTCTCTCTCTCTCTCTCTCTCTCTCTCTCTCTCTCTCTCTCTCTCTCTCTCTCTCTCTCTCTCTCTCTCCAACCACCCCCACAAGATTCAATAAAGAGCGCCAGAGCAAGAAGTCACGCACACATCTCAGCCTGCAGTGATGGAGGAGGCCAGGACACAGTTTCGCCCCAGCCAGGTCAAGAAATCACATGGTCCGCGCACCTCAGCCTTCGTTACCTGTCCCTAATGAGTTCAGTGTGTGTGTGTGTGTGTGTGTGTGTGTGTTTCACTGTTTGATCTGCTGCAGTCTCTGACGAGACAGCCAGACGTTACCCTACGGAACGAGCTCAGAGCTCATTATTTCCGATCTTCGGATAGGCCTGAGACCAGGCACACACCACACACCGGAACAACAAGGTCACAACTCCTCGATTTACATCCCGTACCTACTCACTGCTAGGTGAACAGGGGCTACACGTGAAAGGAGACACACCCAAATATCTCCACCCGGCCGGGGAATCGAACCCCGGTCCTCTGGCTTGTGAAGCCAGCGCTCTAGCCACTGAGCTACCGGTGTGTGTGTGTGTGTGTGTGTGTGTGTGTGTGTGTGTGTGTGTGTGTGTGTGTGTGAGAGAGAGAGAGAGAGAGAGAGAGAGAGAGAGACAGAGAGAGAGAGAGAGAGAGAGAGAGAGAGAGAGAGAGAGAGAGAGAGAGAGAGAGAGAGAGAGAGAGAGAGAGAGAGAGAGAGAGAGAGAGAGAGAGAGAGAGAGAGAGAGAGAGAGACAGACAGACAGACAGACAGACAGACAGACAGACAGACAGACAGACAGACAGACAGACAGACAGACAGACAGACAGACAGACAGACAGACAGACAGACAGACAGACAGACAGACAGAGAGAGAGAGAGAGAGAGAGAGAGAGAGAGAGAGAGAGAGAGAGAGAGAGAGAGAGAGAGAGAGAGAGAGAGACAGACAGAGACAGACAGACAGACAGAGAGAGAGAGAGAGACAGAGAGAGAGAGAGAGAGAGAGAGAGAGAGAGAGAGAGAGAGAGAGAGAGAGAGAGAGAGAGAGAGAGAGAGAGAGAGAGAGAGAGAGAGAGAGACAGACAGACAGACAGACAGACAGACAGACAGACAGAGAGAGAGAGAGAGAGAGAGAGAGAGAGAGAGAGAGAGAGAGAGAGAGAGAGAGAGAGAGAGAGAGAGAGAGTTTCTGCCTTTTTCACTGCTGTTGTTAATTCTGATATTTTCTTAGTTTCTGTGGTTATTCCTATAGGGGTTCTGGCGTCTCGTTACCGGGGTCATATGGCGCTGATCGGTAGGTGTGTGTTTTATTTAAAATTTTGTTTAGTTTATTTCCTCTTCCCTTCATTCTTTTCTTTTTATATTCTTTATTTTCTTTCAAATTTTACATTTATTTTTACCAATTTTTTTTACGTTCCATTTTCCTTTTTTTCTAAATTCATACATTTTACATTTTTCTTCCTTCTTTTCTTTCCTTCTGTCTTTTCCCTGACCTTATTTGATTCCTTTTTTTTTCCTTCTCGCTTTAATTCTTTCCTTCTACAGTTTTTAATTTTATTTTTCTAAGCGTTCCCTTTATTATCTTCCTTCCTTAATTTGTCGTGTGTATATAAGCTAATTTCCCTTCATTCATTTATTTATTGATTTATTTGATTTCATTCATCAATTTATCCAATTTTTTTCATTCGTTTTGCTCTCTCCTTCCCTCCCTTTAAAGTTCTTCCTTCTTTCCTTCCATCCTTTCAAAGTCACTGCCTACCATTTTCTTCTTCTCTCCCACTTAATGACTTAATTAAGGATCCACTTATTCCTACCCCTGAGCTTTTTCCTAACGAGATTCTTAGATAATAGTGAAAAGGTTCAGTTACATTTAACCTTATTTTCTCTTTCCTCATTTCAAACCACCTTTTCTGTTCTTTCTCAGTCATATTATTTTTTTCATACCGCATTTGTTTCTCTAGTAACGCTTTTCTTGGTTGCTTTTCGCTCTCCTTCTCATTTGTGTGTCTTACGTCAGTCTCTTCATTACACTTCCAAATGTTTCAAATTATTCCAGCTTCTCTTCTCCTCCTAGACCAGTGGTTCTTAACCTGGGGTACCTGTACCCCCAAGGGGTACGAAACCTTAAACTCAGGGGTACGAGACATGGTAGCCTGTGCAATGGTACCGTATATTTACCATGAGAAAGCAAAACATATATTTTCTTAATTTTTCTCTTACTGTAATTGTCTAATTTTTTAAAGTTAGTGCTGTAAACACTATCACTATTTTTTTCATGTTTGTATAGTATTCATATTGGAGGGGGTACGAGAAATCTTTCTGAGATATCAAGGGGTGCGGGAACTGAAAAAGGTTAAGAACCACTGTCCTAGACCTTTCCTTCAATCCCAGTATCTTATCTTCCCACCCTTCCTTTTCTTTTCCTTAGTTTTTCTCTCTCTCTCTCTCTCTCTCTCTCTCTCTCTCTCTCTCTCTCTCTCTCTCTCTCCCTCAATATTTTCTTCCGGAAAGATTTTTTCTTCCTGTTTATTCTTATTTCGTGGTCTGATTTTTTCCTTTCCTTTATATATTCTGTTCCGTATTTCCATTTCTCTCGTAAAGTCTTTCCTCTCTCTCTCTCTCTCTCTCTCTCTCTCTCTCTCTCTCTCTCTCTCTCTCTCTCTCTCTCTCTCTCTCTCTCTCTCTCATTGCACCACTACTTCATCATCTTTCCTTCTCCATCTCTTTCTTTTTCCCCTTCACGTCTTGCTCTTCCTATTCCTTTTTTTCTATCCCTCCCTTCCTCCTCCTCCTCCTCCTCCTCCTCCTCCTCCTCCTCCTCCTCCTCCTCCCACAATTCGATAAACTACGATAACAGATGTAGTTTTTTGGGGCCTACAATGGATTCTTATGACTCGTGGAACTGCAAAGGCACCAGCAACACACCCTGCACACTGCCGCCCTTCACCCTTACTCCATTTCCTTCACCCTTGCTCTTTCCTTCATCCTTACTCCCTTTCCTTCATCCTTACTCTTTCCTTCATCCTTACTCTCTTTCCTTCATCCTTACTCATCTTGAGTAGTGTGTCCAGTTCTGGTCACCCCACTATAAGAAAGATATAGACAACCTGGAGAGAGTCCAAAGAAAAGTCACAAAGTTGATCCCACGACTGTGAAACAAGCCTTACGAGGAGCGCTTGAGGGAACTCAACTTGTTCAGTTTAGAGAAGCGGCGAATGCGAGGAGATTTGATTGCACTATTTAAAATGTAATCAACTATCTCACCATTGACAGCTCCAACACCACTAGAAATAATGGCTACAAGATTACAGGTAAGCGTTTCAGATCAGACGAGGCTAAACATTATTTCTTCAATAGAATTGTAAATGTCTGGAACACTCTCCCAGCACATGGTGTCCGTAGCAATACGATAGAAACTTTTAAAAAAAAGTTGGACATTCACTTCACATTAACCACTCAAGTGACGTACTTTGCGCCAACATAAGATATCCTTTTTTTTTTTTTTTGTTTGTAGTTACTGTGCTAGATGGTATCACTTCTTCAATATTTCCTATCACATCTCTAACTTTCTCTCTCCCTGTGGCCTCTTTTCTTCTTCCTTGAACCCTGATGTCCTTCAGCCTCTAACTCGTAGAATCTGTAGTGGTAGCACAGGCACACAGACAGCCTCGTTAGGCCCAGTAGGGCTGTCGCTGTCTGTTCCTTCCTTTGTATTTCCTTTGTATTTCCTCCTCCTCCTCCTCCTCCTCCTCCTCCTCCTCCTCCTCCTCCTCGTCCTTTAACCCCATCAGTACTGAGACGCAATTTTATCATTATATTTGGGTGCGATTAGACGATTTTTATTTGCATTAGGAAGGGTCTATGGAGGTCAAAAGATTTCAATCCCCACACAAGTTTCTGAAGCAGTATAAAATCACCAAATAGCAAAAACGCGGCATGGTACTGAAGAGGTTAAAGGAGAGGAAAAGAAAACGAAGGAAAGGAAAGCTCATTCAACAAGAAAACGGGAAGTGGTTGTCCACTAATCCATCCATGTCTCTTGATATTTTAATGACTCAATTTTCTACATACCAAGAAAACCTACGATAGGATAAGATAAAAGAAGAAAATGTAATGTGCTTATTGTCTATCTATATTTTGAGTGAGGAGAGAGAGAGAGAGAGAGAGAGAGAGAGAGAGAGAGAGAGAGAGAGAGAGAGAGAGAGAGAGAGAGAGAGAGAGAGGAAGAAGAGGGAGAGAGAAGGAAGAAGAGGGAGAGAGAAGGAAGAAGAGGGAGAGAAAGAGAGGGAAGAAGAGGAAGAGAGAGAGAGAGAGAGAGAGAGAGAGAGAGAGAGAGAGAGAGAGAGAGAGAGAGAGAGAGAGAGAGAGAGAGAGAGAGAGAGAGAGAGAGAGAGAGAGAGAACAGACTGAAGGCACACAATTATCTAATCAGTCCCCAAAAAATAAGAAAAAAAAAAACAGGTACTCAAACTAACACTGACTTTTTTTTTTTTTCTATTTTTGTCTCCCTTTTGTTTTCGCGCACCTTCATCCACCTTGCCTCCATCCATCCATCCATCCATCTCCATCCATCACTCCTGCCTCCTCCTCGTTACTTCTCAGGGATAATTGGTGTCACTAATTATGACTCCCAGGTAATCAGGACAATCAGGTTAATGTTTGCTAATTACACACCTTATGATGAAGTGTTTTGCGCATGCGTGGCCACTTGATGCTTGTGACAGAGTGATGGTGCCTGTGTGAGTGCGTGTGTGCGTGTGAGAGCGAGAGGGGAGAGGGAGAAGGCGTGGGTGGAGTGAACAGTTTAAGCGTAATAGAAGGAAAACAAAGGGAAAAGAAATGAAAATATTACAACGTGGCTTCCTTAAGACTGCCATTACTACTTTCCCTCTGACCTGACATCTGCATAGGTAATAGTCATGGGAGGAGGAGGAGGAGGAGGAGGAGGAGGAGGAGGAGGAGGAGGAGGAGGAGGAGGAGGAGGAGGAGGAGGAAAATAGGAGGAGGAGGAGGAAGAGGAAAATGAGGAGGAGGAGGAGGAAGAGGAAAATGAGGAGGAGGAGGAGGAGGAGGAGGAGGAGGAGGAGAGGAAAATGCTGTGTTAATGGTAGGTAAAAGAAAAGGAAAAAAGAAAAGAAAGCAATAAAGGAAAGAAAAGAATGAGAATAGAGGAAGAATAACAGATAAGAGGAATAAGAAGGAAGACGATAATGGAGGAGTGAAAAGAGGCGGGAAGAGAAAGAATGAGAAGAGGAGGAGGATGAAGGAGGAGGAGGAGGAGGAAGAGGAAAAGGAAGAAGGAATGCATGTACGAGAATAGCGAGATACCAGGAACAAAATGAGGAGGAGGAGGATGAAAAAAAGAAGAAAAAAAAAAGAAAAGTTGTTGCTGCTGATGATGATGAAAAAACAGGATAAGAAGAAGGAAGACCAGTAGAATTAATGAAAGGAAGAGGAGGAGGAAGAGAAGAATGTGAGACGTTGACAAAGATGAAGGAAAACGCAGAAGGATAAACAGGAAAAGGAGGAGGAGGAGGAGGAAAACAAGAACAAGACAAAGACCACCACCACCACCACCACCACCACCAAAACAACAACAATAACAACAATAATACCAGAAAAATAAGGACCACAACAAAAACACGAGAAAAAGAAGAAGAAACAGAAAAGAAACTCGAGAAAAGGAGGAGGAGGAAGAAGAAGAAGAAGAGGAAGAAGAAGAAGCAGCGTTGTTCGAATCTTAGGCAACACTTGTAAACAAAGGGAAATAGGAAGCATCAGTTAGAACACACAGGAGAGCACGCGAGTCAGGGAGGACGAGGAGGAGAGCGAGGCAAGGAAGGAAGGAAGGCAAGGAAGAGAAGGAGATTACCACGGGAGGAAGGAGATTGCTTGGGAATGAAGGAGAGAGAGAGAGAGAGAGAGAGAGAGAGAGAGAGAGAGAGAGAGAGAGAGAGAGAGAGAGAGAGAGAGAGAGTGCTCCAGGAGAGAAGAAAAGGAAGGAATGGAAGGAAATAAGAGAGGAAGGAAGAAGGTAAGGAGGCTACTTAAGAGGGAGGAAAGGTATAGGTAATGTTACTTCAGACTAAATGAAGGAGGAAGGGAAAGGAAAAAGAGTACGTGTTTAAGAGAAGAGATGAACAAAGGAAAGAAGGCAGAGAGGAATGAAGAAAGGAGAAAATTGCTAAAAACGAAAATCTAGGAGAAATATTTCTTGGTTTAGGATGAAAAGGCAAGAAGACTGCAAGATAGGAAGAAAGGAAGGAGGAAAGTATTAGAGTAAATTAAAGAAAAGGAAGATTAGGAAAAGAAAAAAAACAGGAATGAAGGAGGAGAAAAATAAGAATGGAGAAAAAGGATGACTAGAATATTGCAAAGTAAGAAAAGAAAATATCAGCAAATCAGGAAGAAGGAAGAAGGAAAGGAGGAAGCAATTGTTTGTAGATTATTAGGAAGGGAAAACAGGAATTAAGGAATGAAGGAGGAGAAGGATGAATGTGAAGAAAATAGGCCAGAATGTTGCAATGGAAAATATCACCAGTTAGGAGGAAGGAAAGACGGGAGAAGGAAAAAAAGGAAAGAAAATATGTATCAGGAAGAAGGATGATGGAAGGAAACATGAAAGAAAACTAATATATGAATGAAGAGAAAAAAGAACAAAGATTACTATACAAAGAATGAAAATAAGATAAAAAAAAGGAAAGAAAAAGCAACAAGGAAGAAGAAAAGAAGGAGTCATAAACAGCTAAAATAAGAGCAAGAAAAAGAAATGCAACG
>NC_059267.1:8274280-8289280 GCF_017591435.1 Portunus trituberculatus
GCGAGCGTGTGCCGTGTGGCGAGTGTCCCAGTGCCTCCACGCACATGTGTCAGCCCGCCTGATCGCTGCCAAAAATATACCGTTAGCGCGATGGGCCATAAATTACCGCGGGAACTGTCCTGGCGACTCTACTGCTAGCCGCGTTCCTCCTCTTGGCAGCGCCGCGGCCGTGTCCGTGCGTTATTAAATCAGCGTATTGACACCGGCGGCGGTAATAACACGGCCACACAGCGCTGCCATTGAGATCAGAAGGCAGAGATCGATGTCACGCTCTCTGCCAACCAACGGTACTTGCGACAAACTGTGAAATTGAACATTTTTCACGGCGTGTTTGTGTATTGTGTATATGTGTGTTTGTGTATTGTGTGTGTGTGTGTGTGTGTGTGTGTGTGTGTGTGTGTGTGTGTGTGTGTGTGTGTGTGAGCAAGTAATGCACAATGGGAAACTATGAAACGCTAAAGGCAAACACTGTATAGCATTTTATCACACACTCGCTTCTTAGGTAACAAAAACAAGTGAAGAAAGCGAGTGTGAGTGAGTGAGAAATTGAGAGTGAGCCAATATATGTACACTACCTACAAGAATGTCTTTAGCTTGTACTATTTCTCAGCGACTTCAGATATTATATTCAGTCTGTGTGTGTGTGTGTGTGTGTGTGTGTGTGTGTGTGTGTGTGTGTGTGTGTGTGTGTGTATGCATCAGACCTTAGTGTTTATTTTGTCATAGTTCTCACCCTCACGCTGATATTTCACACACACACACACACACACACACACACACACACACACACACGAGTTTATTATTGGCAGTCTTTTTTTTCTTTCGTCACTCCCATATTTTGCTTTAGCGCTCACCTTGATCAAATATCCATTGAATTACCTCACAAGGGGAAGCACGTCAGCTATACATGTATTTGCCTTGCAGCGTCATTACTAATTTCAAGATTACTGTATTAAAATTCATACTTTTGTCGGGTGGGTCCATTACCAAGGAAGAGGAAGAAGAGGAGGAGAAGGGTGGGAGGAGGAGGATATGCTTTACTATACATTCATGCATAGGAAATTATTCTTACTATATCAATTTGCTATTATTTATTTATTCATATTTTTATTCTAATAATTTGTAAAGGTATAGAAATATTTTGTTTACGTATTGGACTTACTTGTCACGATCCATCCTAAATGAATAGATAAAGAGGCAGAGAGAGAGAGAGAGAGAGAGAATGACAACTTAGCCTTCTACTCTCCTTTCCTTCTCATCTTCATCTTCTTCTCCTCCTCCTCCTCCTCCTCCTCCTCCTCCTCCTCCTCCTGCTAAGTGTCCTCCGTAATAGTAGTTCGTCCTGGGAGGAAAATAGCAGCAGTTCTGGACCAGCGGCAGAGAAGGTAAATATTTAATTGTAGATTTCCTCTCGCCGCGCCTCCGTTATCAGACACGCACATCTTACCCCCGGGAAAAGTACACACACACACACACACATATTGGTAGCAAGTGTGTGTGTGTGTGTGTGTGTGTGTGTGTGTGTGTGTGTGTGTGTGTGTGTGTGTGTGTGTGTGTGTGTGTGTGTGTGTGTGTGTGTGTGTGTGTGTGTGTGTGTGTGTGTGTGTGTGTGTGTGTGTGTGTGTGTGTGTGTGTGTGTGTGTGTGTGTGTGTGTGTGTGTGTGTGTGTGTGTGTGTGTGTGTGTGTGTGTGTGTGTGTGTGTGTGTGTGTGTGTGTGTGTGTGTGTGTGTGTGTGTGTGTGTGTGTGTGTGTGGTGTGTGTGGTGTGTGTGTGTGTGTGTGTGTGTGTGTGTGTGTGTGTGTGTGTGTGTGTGTGTGTGTGTGTGGTGTGTGTGTGTGTGTGTGTGTGTGTGTGTGTGTGTGTGTGTGTGTGTGTGTGTGTGTGTGTGTGTGTGTGTGTGTGTGTGTGTGTGTGTGTGTGTGTGTGTGTGTGTGTGTGTGTGTGTGTGTGTGTGTGTGTGTGTGTGTGGTGTGGTGTGGTGTGTGTGGTGTGGGTGGTGTGTGGGTGTGTGTGTGTGGTGTGTGTGTGTGTGTGTGTGTGTGTGTGTGTGTGTGTGTGTGTGTGTGTGTGTGTGTGTGTGTGTGTGTGTGTGTGTGTGTGTGTGTGTGTGTGTGTGTGTGTGTGTGTGTGTGTGTGTGTGTGTGTGTGTGTGTGTGTGTGTGTGTGTGTGTGTGTGTGTGTGTGTGTGTGTGTGTGTGTGTGTGTGTGTGTGTGTGTGTGTGTGTGTGTGTGTGTGTGTGTGTGTGTGTGTTCTAAAGAAACTTCTGGTATAAATGAGAATAAAACAGTAGGTAAGGCAAAGAACATGGAGAGAGAGAGAGAGAGAGAGAGAGAGAGAGAGAGAGAGAGAGAGAGAGAGAGGTAGCAGTGCATCCTTCCATCACCAAGTGGCTGAAATATCCCCCCTGCTGGTGCTTTACGCGTGTTTATCATGCTATAAGTTACCAAGGGTCACCAGCACCGGGCGAGTTATGCAAGACGACCCTGACTGACGACCTCGTGCCTCACCATTATGACTTGAACACACACACGCACACACGATAAAAAAAAAGACTTAAAACAACAACAATAGCAACACAACTCAATATATCTGACCAAATACAGGGAAATATAAAAGGTAATGAAATAGATACGTAGAGTAGGACTTTAAAAACAATAATAAACTTTAAAAACTACAACAACAACAGTAACCTCACTCAATATATCAGACCAAATAAAGGGAAATATAAAAGGTAATGAATTAGATACGTAGGGTATGGCTTTAAAAAACAACAATGAACTTTAAAAACAGCAATAACAGCAGTAACTTCATTCAAAAGGGATAAATAAATACACGGAACCATAAAAAGTGCTACATTACACGCCTTACATGACGCCAAGCCAGTAAAAGAAACGTAGAAAGATTGCTTCAAACATCAACACTGAGAGAAATATAGAAAAAAAATGACTTAATAAGAAAATGAAAAAATAAAAACCAAAAAAAGCAAGAAGGGTCATACAACAGATGGATATTTTTCCCTATACCATCAAAGAGAATGAAGGAAAAATCACACATACATGCCGCAGTTATGGAAAAGAAATGTACCACGTGATTTGTAGGGAAACGTGAAAAAAAACTGGCAGAATCGAAATAGATACACGACACGACACAGTGCTTAAAATCAACACACACACACACACACACACACACACACACACACACACACAGTCATTATACCTGACTCACGTATAAACAAAACTCCATGAAGATAAAAATGTAAAAAAAAAAAAAAAACTGAGCCAAAATAAAGATCACATTTGAATAGGAAAAGTTTTAGTGATAGACTGTTGAAAAAGAAAAAGAAAAAGAAAAGTAAGGATATCACGTGTGTACACCTGAAGAGATTGCTCGATGGATGTGATGCAAACGACTTTATACTTTATTACCTGTATTGGGGAGGCTCTTTATGGGTCACGGGACGCAGGTGTGTTAGGTGATTTACTACCTGGAGCCACCTGAGAGAGAGAGAGAGAGAGAGAGAGAGAGAGAGAGAGAGAGAGAGTGTGTGTGTGTGTGTGTGTGTGTGTGTGTGTGTGTGTGTGTGTGTGTGTGTGTGTGTGTGTGTGTGTGTGTGTGTGTGTGTGTGTGTGTGTGTGTGTGTGTGTGTGTGTGTGTGTGTGTGTGTGTGTGTGTGTTTTACGTATATCTGTCTGTCTGTCTGTCTGTCTGTCTGTCTGTCTGTCTGTCTGTCTGTCTGTCTGTCTGTCTCTCTCTCTCTCTGTCTCTCTGCAAACCACCATGTTCTACACACAATATATTATCAACACCAAATATTTTTCCCCCTCCTGTGATGAATGAGAGAGCGTGGGAAACTTGGCTATTTTTTTCCTTGCCTCAAATACTTTACCTGTTGAAAAGGTTAATTGTCTCCTTGCTCAATGGGTTATTGTGGCTGTGTGTTCCCCAGCAATAATAATAATCATAATAATAATAATAATAATAATAATAATAATAATAATAATAATAATAATAATTTCTGCTACCAATTTCTAGTTTTCGTTTTCTTTTTTTTTTCTTTTTCGTATCGTCCAAGTCTCCGTTTTCTTTTCGTCTACGAGGCCACACTTATTTATTCCCATTCTATTCCATCTCTCCCAGTCTGCATTCAAAGCCACATCCTAGACACTCCGTCCTTCCCCATTCTAACTTCCCTCTCCTTTTTTACACAGACATACTCATTGTTAATTCTCCTCTTCTACTACCCCTTCCTTATTATCCTTCTGTCCTTTCTCTATACCATTTTCTTTGTCGTCGTCCTGTTACTGTAATATATCTTTTTTTTTGTCCTTCCTTTTCCACTCTACTCACTTCACAAGCATGCAACTCTCATGAACACACACACACACACACACACACACACACACACACGGGTCACTTCTATCATACCTTTCGTTCAGTGAGTTTAAGTTCAGATGACTTCGCCAGGTGAGACTTGCTTGGGCCGTGTCACACCTGAAGGGGAAAAAGAAAATTACCAATACAAACATTTAAATACGAAAAAGGTTGAGAGAAGAAAATGAAGAAAAATCAAGAGAAAAGAATAAATAGCGGAAAGCAAGAATGTTAAATACCTCCAATGCTTTTCGTCACGCGAGTTACAAAGATGAAGGAGGAAGAGGAAGTGGAGAAAGAGGAAGAGGAAGAGGAAGAAGAGCAGAGGAGGGATAACAGTATAGAGCTAAGGAGGATAACGGTGTGGATGTGGATGAAGGAATGGATGTTGTCTTTTTCCTCCTTTTCCTGCGTCTTTCGAAAGGGGCGGAAGAAGAGGAGGAGGAGGAGGAGGAGGAGGAGGAGGAGGAGGAGGAGGAGGAGGAGAGAGAGGGAGTTGCGTTGGTCTTCGTGTGCGTTTAGGTGGAAATATGACTTAAATGACTGGTTATTTATGTCTTATGAACCTCCTCCTCCTCCTCCTCCTCCTCCTCCTCCTCCTCCTCCTCCTCCTCCTCCTCCTCCTCCTCCTCCTCTTCCTACTGTTCTCCGTCCCCTTCTTCTTCCTCTTCCTCCTCAAGCAAAACTACTTACTTGTTGATAATTATTTGATTGCTTTGATATTTCCTACATTAAATCATATCAGGTTATGTTATAAGAAGTTACTGACTACTTGTATTTGTTGTTTTGTTATCAATATTGTCATTATTATTATTATTACTATTATTATTATTATTATTACTATTATTATTATTATTATTATCATTATTATTGCCGTCAATCACTAGTGATACTACTACTACTACTACTACTACTACTACTACTACTACTACTACTACTACTACTACTACAGCAACTTCAACTACTAAAATAAAACTACTACAGCAACTACTACAACTACTAAAATAAAACTACTACTACTACTTTGCAGTTACTACTACAATCACTACTACTGCTACTACTATTACTACTAGTACTACTACTACCTACTATTTACTACTACTACTACAATCAATCACCATCACCACCACTACCACCACCTACACCGAATTCTGCTTATACTTAGTAAATTCAAAATAACCAGAAAAGACGTGACACTGAAAAAAAGAACCATATACATACATACAGACAGACAGAGAGACTCACCCACTCACTCACAAATAAATAAACAGATAAGTCCACCCTCAATCACTACAAGAGTCGCAATAAAGTCACGTTTTCTATGTTCCTTGCATGTATCGTGGAGTAATTTCCGTTTTCTTATTCCTGCGATTAAGTCCATCAATCCACCTTTATTTATTTGCTCGTGGCCAGCAGCGCATTTTCTTTGTCACGACGCCAATAGCTCCCGTTTTCTTTATGCTAGCTCATCACCCGAACTCTCTTTATTCAGGCGTTAGTTGCGTCACGTGATTTGAGAGGGAGGGTAGTGGTAGTTGTGGTGGTGGTGGTGGTGGTGGGTAAGCGAGTGACCAAGTCAAGAATCCAGAGAAAGAAAACGAAAGAGCAAATATTTCTGAACTTCCAAGGATCTTAATTCGTACAAGCTTTAAGAAATTAAGTTGTGGTGAATGAGGATTAATGAACAGCGAGATTACTTGAACTCTGAACTAAACAATGACAAGGAAGGGAAGTTTGAATGTGTGTGTGTGTGTGTGTGTGTGTGTGTGTGTGTGTGTGTGTGTGTGTGTGTGTGTGAGAGAGAGAGAGAGAGAGAGAGAGAGAGAGAATGTTCCAAGAAAATACTTTATTTCTTTTTGGATTTTTCTCTTTTTTTTCTCCGTGCACAACTTTCCAGACCTCCCATAAAGCTTCATTCCGTCACAGTTCTTTACGCTGACTCTCCTTATTTATTTGTTTATTATTTTTTGCTTACATTTTTTAATCCTATTTTTACGGTGATTGATTGAAATATACGAGACTTTCCTGGAACTCGTTCACTCTCCCTCTCCCTCTCTCCCTCTCTCTTCCAACCTTTCCTTATCATTTCTTCAGTCACATGATCAATAGCGAGACTGTTCAGCCCGGAGCCTCAAAAAGAACCATTTCTAACCCAACATTACCGCCCAAAACATTATAAGCGTCCGTTCCAAAGGCAATTCGATCCCCTATATCCTGTATAATGCACAGCGGTGAGTGATTGACAGGCATCTATCAAAACAGGATCTAAGCGTCTTTAAGTAGTGGCCAATCCCTTATGCGTCACTTGTTAGGGCTTCAGAACCTATTGGAGGAGCCTCAGTGACCGTAAGGGGAGTTTGGAAAGGGGAATGAACACCTGTGATTGGTTTCCCATTTACTCTGTCTAATTCCGTGTCGGGAGAAGGTGTGGGCTGATACTTGATTGGGATTGAAAGGTGTGAGGTGATTGTGGTTATGGTTGTGGTTGTGGTGTAGTGTGGTAGTGGTTGTGTTGTGCGGTGGGGAAGGAGGGAGTGGGAAGGTTATTATGGTGCAAAGATCTCCTAAATTCGCTTGGAAAGGTTTTAAGAAAGGGGATTGGCTTGCTCTGAGATCTCATTACGACTCAAAGGTTTCCTAACTAGGACTGCTAACTAGGTTCCCTTCACAAACCTCGAATAGAAAGCGAGTGCCAGTTTAGTTAATGGTTCTCCTTTTTTAATATATGAGTAATGTTGGTTCTAGTTTTGTAAGGACGGACATGTATATAGTCTGCCGTTGGTGTAGTTGTAGTACTTTATAGAGTCATTTCCTCCTAATAGCTTCTCGTATACTCGTAATATTTCAATTCATCCATGTTCTGTTAAAAAGGCCAAAGATAGAGATCACAGTGCCATTAACACAGACGACACTTGTGAAAAATGTTTTGCTTGACGCGGAAAGAAAAGGAGCAATGAAAGCTAATCGGTGTAAACATGCATCTACAAATTTAAGTATTAATTCCTTAAGTGTGAGAAAAACGTCCGTTTATACTTTTCAGCATTGCATTTACAGATTTGATTTTCCCTTAAGATCTAAAAAAAAGTCATTCCTAGAAGTAAAACAAGATAATTTTTTCTTAAATACTATCATAGAACTTCTCCATTCCCTTAGCATTGCTCCTTAATCTACCCGTTACATCCCACCACAAGTCACATGAAATACACGCCATTAACCTGCATCTTTTCTTCTTATCACGAAAAAAAGCGGTCTTCCTACTCCACCACCACCACCACCACCACCATCCTTATGACCAGTGTTTCCTTCCTCTCCACATTGCTTTATTCCTCTCATTTCCATACCACACACCTATTACTATATTTTCCTTCCTTTAACAACCAAACCTTATTATATTTACTGTATTTCCTTCTTGCCCTCCATATGACACCACTCTTCCCTCTCGTCCATACTTCCCTTTTCTTCCACAAACCATCTGTCTTTCCCCCTTCATTCCACACACGCCCTTACCTACACCTGTCTCCCTCATATCCCACTTTCTTCTAGCTGTCTATTCTCTCTCAAACTCCCTATCTTCCTTTTCCCTATATCATATTCCTTCATCCTATCTATTCACCTTCTCCCCTCACCACACCGTATCCCACTTGCCACCTGTGCATTCCCCTCAACACTCCCCCGGTCCCCTCGCCACCTGTATTCCCCTCAGTGAGCCCCGCCAAATACCTCATGTCCCCTCAGCCGATCCGTAATAATGCTATCTGCTTCCCCTCTGGCGCTCAATTTGTTATCATCAAAATTCGACAAGTTTCTGAGCACCTGTTTACGAGGGGATATTTGGACAGGTGAATGAGGGGCTGAGGGGAGGGTGTGGCGCGCCTGATGGTTCCGGGATGGATGCATTAGCGGATGAATGGATGAATGGATTGCCTCAAGCTCTATTGGTAAGCTTCGTTCACTCGGTCTTTCTTTGCTCTCGATAATAGGGTCATATTTTTAGCAGGCAGCCTCTTGTGTGTGTTTTGTTGTGTGTGTGTGTGTGTGTGTGTGTGTGTGTGTGTGTGTGTGTGTGTGTGTGTGTGTGTGTGTGTGGCTAAGCGCTCGTGGCAATAATCTTGCTTTACTTATTTCATACAATTTTTTCTCCTCTCTCTTCCTCTCACTTTTCATTAAAGACGATCGCGTTTTTGTAGGTTGACCTGCAGGTTTTTCTAGCTTTTTCCTCAGATCTTACAAGAGAATATCTGGTTTTCTTTACTCATTAATTAGCTTTTCCTTTCGTTCTCACATATTTCTCTTTAATTCACTGTAATTTTCTTCCCTGAATGATGAAAGATGGTTTACTCAAATTTTTACTTACAATTTAGGTGATTTTTCTATAGTTTCCTCTGATTTATCTTCCGTTTTAACAGATTTTCCGACCAAGGTACAGATTTTTAATATAACCAGACACCTGTTCAGAGTATTTATTTTCTCGGTGTTACTTATTTTCATCAGCTCATCTTGCCGTAAACTCAAGTCCATTAATGAAGTAAACATCACCTGTGTGTAAAAGGTGACATTATTCATTAGCACACTCGCCTTAACCTTAATTACCCTTAAGGAGATAATGACCATTAAGTTAATTGTCTCTAATTACTAATCACAGGGACGCTCGGGTATTTGATGTGAGTGATTGCTTGTTTTCTTCAATGACCCAATTAAAGTGTTCTTATTTATAGGGTGTGTAAGAGTGTGTTAATAGCGCAGTGTGTGGTGAAGCGGTGGGAAAATGATGGGTTTGAAAGTTGGTGTTGTGTAGTAAGGTGTGTGTGTGTGTGTGTGTGTGTGTGTGTGTGTGTGTGTGTGTGGTGTGGTGTGGTGTGGTGTGTGTGTGTGTGTGTGTGTGTGTGTAGGTGGATGTGGTGTGGTGTGTGTGTGTGTGTGTGTGTGTGTGTGTGTGTGTGTGTGTAATTCACTGTTTGATCTGCTGCAGTCTCTAACGAGACAGCCAGACGTTACCCTACGGAACGAGCTCAGAGCTCATTATTTCCGATCTTGGGATAGGTCTGAGACCAGGCACACACCACACACCGGGACAACAAGGTCACAACTCCTCGATTTACATCCCGTACCTACTCACTGCTAGGTGAACAGGGGCTACACGTGAAAAGAGAGACACCCAAATATCTCCACCCGGCTGGGGAATCGAACCCCGGTTCTCTGGCTTGTGAAGCCAACGCTCTAACCACTGAGCTACCGGGCCGTGTGTGTGTGTGTGTGTGTGTGTGTGTGTGTGTGTGTGTGGTGTGGTGTGTGTGTGGTGTGTGTGTGTGTGTGTGTGTGTGTGTGTGTGTGTGTGTGTTGTAGTTGAGAAAACCTTCTAAAACACTCAGAAAATAACAAAATAACAAGAAGGTACAGTACATTTCCTGACACAGAAACCCCAAAAATAAAAAATAAATAAATAAGATTATTTCTTGAAACAAAAAGGAAATTACAGAACCCAACACACTAACCTGAAAAAAAAAACTTTCAGGAACGAGACTTTCGAGAAAAAAATATCTAGAACAAATGAAAACAATAACGAGATCGACAAAAAAACAATAATAATGATGATTCTGATACCACCACCACCACCACCATCACTAACAACAACAACAACAACCCTCGCTCTTCCATGTAACTCAAACTCTATCACTTGCTGCTAAACACAACACAATATACCTGCACGAGTACGTATGCATAAATCTACGTACACATACACATAAGAGCCAATACACGTCCCCAGCATTCCTAGCACGGCCCAGCACGCCAGCACGGCTCACGCACCCACCCAACTGGCAGGGCGATTAGGGCGTGTTAACGAGAACGAAATGGTAGTTTTTAGAAGTCTGTTACTGTGTTGATGAGCGAGACTTCCTCCTTTGCTCCCGTTGCTGCAAGACCCGGGAGAGTGCAGAGGGGAGAGCGAGAGGGGAAAGAGAACGTCGAGGGGAGAAAAGGATGGAATGAAAGCCGAATAGGTGTACAAAAACAGCTAAAATGTGCATGAATTTACTTGAATAGAGAGGAAGGGAAATGCAAGAGGGAAGAAGGAACGTAGACAGGAAAAAGATAGTGAAAAGCGATTAAGTATTGAAAAAAATACTAAAATGTGGATGAATTTACTTGAGCAAGAGATAAAAGAAAACGTAGACGAGAGAAGGACAGAGTGAAAACCGATTAATTACTGCAAAAACATCAAAAAAAGGGAATGAATTTACTTGAACAGGGAAGAAGAAGGGTAAATCAAGAAGGAAAAGAATGTAGAGAGGAGAAACGAATAGGATGAAAGGCAAATAGGTACGTACAAGAACAGCTAGAGTACATTGATTTACTTGAATTGTGAAGAAAGTGAAGAGCAAAACAAAAGAAAAGGATAAGAAAGAAAGAATCGGTACATTAAAGGAAGGGAAACGAGAACAAGTGAAAAAAAATAGGAAACTACTGAATTTCCTTAGAGAAGAGAAGTGAGAGCAAGAATTGAGAAAAGAATAGAAAGGATAGAAAAAAACTGGTACATAAACGAAAAAGAAAGGAGAGTGGAATTTGCTTGTCGAGAAGAAAGGAAATGAGAGAGCGTAGAATAAATAAGAAAAAGGAGAGCCAAGAGAAACAAGATCGTAGAGGGAAGAAGACCAAAGAAAAAAGATCCATGAAAATAAAAGTTGAGGGAAAATGGAAAAGAAAGAATAGTGCATTAAAAAAACAAGAACGAATAAAATTTTCCTGAAGAGAAGAAAAGGAAATGGAAAAGGAGAAAAAAGAGGAAAATTAAAAGGGAAGACCTATATAGGAAGAGGGAATGAATGAGAAATGGTAAAAAAAAAAAAATCAGCAAAAATAAGAAAAAATGTGGATAAGGTACGAGAAGAGAAAATAAGTTACGACAAAAAAAATAAGGTACAACAAAAAATAAGGTACAAGAAAAAATATACAAAAAAAATAAAGTACGAAAAGAAAAATGTGGATGAGGAAAAATAAGACGAAAAGAAAAAAAATGTTGATAAGGTACGTGAATAAAATGCAAGAAAAAGTACAGAAATGAAAGCAATTAGGAAAAAAAAAGTGAAATGTGCAGAGGGGACAGGAAGGGGAGATAGAGGTGAGAAAAGGCAGTAAAGAAATGGTGAGAGAAATGACGTTAGCTGTAAAGAGAAGAAAAGAAGAAATAAGAAAAAGACGGGAGACATGAGGAAAGGGAAGAAAAAGGAGAAATGGAAGGCAGAATAGAGATAGAAAATAAAGGTGAAAGAAAAATGTTATCTTGAAAGTGGTGACAGCTAAGAAAGAATCCAATGTGTAGAGAGAGAGAGAGAGAGAGAGAGAGAGAGAGAGAGAGAGAGAGAGAGAGAGAGAGAGAGAGAGAGAGAGAGAGAGAGGAAAGTAATGGAAGGAGAGAGGAAGAATATAATGGAGAGGGGAAGGAAAAGAGGAAAAGGGTAAAATTTGTAGAGAGGAAAGAAAAGTGAGATAGGAAGTGAGGCGATGGAAAAAGAAAAATAGAAAAAAATTGAGAAGAACGAACTTTTGGAAGGTGAGAGAAAAGGAAGAAGTAGGAAAAGAAAACGTTAAAGGAAAGATATATAGAATAGAACAACAAGAAAAAAATAAAGAAGAAATGAGTGACAGGTGTAAAGAAAAGACAGGAACGGAAATACGAAAAGAGGGAAAGAATTATGTTAAAAATGGATTAAAAAATGGAAGGAAATAAGTATAGGGAATATAACTGTATTTAGAAGACACAGAATAGAGATTAGAAACAAAAGGAAAATTTGAGAATACATAGGAGAATGATAAGTGAAAAGGATGAGAAAAAAAGAAAACGGGAACATAAAAATATATCAAGAAATCAAGTAAGGAAGAGAAGAAGAGCCACTAAAGGAAAGGGGAAAGGAAGGGGAAATAGCGCCTGGGGAGAGGGGAAGAAGGGATTGCCAGAATGAGAAGAGGGGAAGTGCGGAATGAAAAGAAAATAGAATGAGGGGAAAGATGCAAATGTAATAGAAGGGTAAGATAATGACTTGGAAGAGGGAAGTAAGATGAGGTGGAATGAAAAGAGGGGAAATATGGAATGAAAGGAAAGGGGAAAGACTATATATATGGAGAGAGAGAGAGAGAGAGAGAGAGAGAGAGAGAGAGAGAGAGAGAGAGAGAGAGAGAGAGAGAGAGAGAGAGAGAGAGAGAGTAAACTGGGTGCGAGGGAAAGGGCAGAGAGGAAAGCGAAGAAGAGAGAAAAGGACCAAGAAGTGTGGGAGGGATAGATAGCGAAGGAGAGAGGCGTGGGAGGAATGAGTAGGCGAGAAGAGAGAGGAAAGGTAGGAGTGTGAAGGATAATAATCAGTAATCAGGTGTTCTCGTGATATATTTAAGTGTTTCTCTTCCTCTCTCCTTCCCTCCCTAATATAACGAGAGACAGTGATAAGGTACAAGTGATAAGACCAAACGCATCAATATTGAGGTTATTTAAGGAGGAATACACAGTTGTCTCTTTAAATAGTCCTTTTACACAGTATTAACTAACACAGATGAGGAATTTTAAGGATATAATTGACAATGGGCAAGTTAATTAGATCTCATATTAGGAGTATTTTAGAAAAAGGAATTGGTAGTTTTCCATGAGTACTTTTGGGTGAATGTTATATATTAATTAACATGATGAATTTTAAAGGATCAATTGGTGATAGACATTAAGGTTATTTAAAGGAGGATTAGGTAGTTGTCTTTTTAACCCCTTCAATATTGGAACACATTTTTACTTTGAGATTTGTGTACGATTAAACCTTTTTATTGACATTGGCAAGGGTCTATAGAGGTCAGAAGATTAATGGCAAGAATCTTCACTAATTTTAATCTCCCACGTGAGATTCTGAAGCTGTATAAAATCATCAGATAGTAAGCAGAAGGAATATAGAAAAAAATTATGGTACTGAAGGGATTAATTAAGTATTGTTGGGTTAAAATTACACCAATCAATTAACACAAAGGTGAAGTATTAGACAGGATAGTTAGTGGTAAGGTAACAAGACTAGCCATGTCTATATAATTTAAAGAATAAATATATGAGTTTAAATACTGCCGGGTTAAAAACGTATACATTAATCACCACAAACGTGACGAATTTGAGATTTTACATAATTAATTGAACAGACTGTCCACTTCCTCCTCCTCCTCCTCTTGTTCCTCTTATCACCTTGTTGACACTACCATTCAACAGGTGCTCCTATTAACACCTGTTGCACTTCACATCTCGCCATATTTACACATCCCTTGCACAAACACGATGATGCTTTGGCGACACCGATACTGCGTCACTCTGCGTATTTCACGGGTGACGCCAGCCAGGTATGCGGGTCCCGTGCCTCCTACCTCCTCTCTCTCTCTCTCTCCCTCTCCCGGTATTATCCAGTATTTGTGTATCATTAATATTTGCATAGGTTGTGTGTGTGTGTGTGTGTGTGTGTGTGTGTGTGTGTGTGTGTGTGTGTGTGTGTGTGTGTGTGTGTGTTTTAGGCTGCAGTTTTGAGCTTGGGAATTCTATTGATGTCGTGATGATTAAGAAAAGATGGAGGTGGTGGGGCTGATGCTGGTGGTGGTGCTGGTGGTGGTGGTGGTGGAGGTGGAGGTGGTGGTACTTGTACGATTCATTAACACGAAATAATGCTGCTGCTGCTGCTTCCTCCTCCTCCTCCTCCTCCTCCTCCTCCTCTTCCTCTGCCCACGTATGTATCTTCAGACAACAATCTTGTATACTTAGCTTGTTCTTGCTCCTCTCGCTCCTCCTTCACTCATCTCTATTCTCCTCTTCATCTAACCTTATTCTCCATCTCTTCTACTTACATCAAAAATTTCTTATATTCGTTTTCCTCCTCTTTTCTTCTTTCTCATATCTATTACCATTCCCTACATTATCTTTATCATCTTCAGATATCTATTTTCTCACATTTTCCTAACTTTTCATATTTTTTTTCCATTTATCTCTTTCCCAGTATTTTTTTTTTCATTTATCTCCTTTCCGTCCCTCTATCCCCTTCTCTCCCCCCATATTTACTACCCTTTCCTTTTCCATTTATTGTCTCTTCCCTTACTTTTTCTCATATCTTCGTTTCTCGTCTCTTTCCACCTCTCTTTCTTCTCTATGTCTCCTTTAGCATCTCTTTCCACCTTCTCTTCCTTTTCCTCCACTTCCTCCTCCTCCACATCCACTACTTCCCAGAATTTCAGCCTCGACCCTTTTTCAGAATCTCATCTTCTTCACAATCCGAGGCGAGGCGGAAGGTGGCACGCAGGACATTTTGTTTTGATAAAGTTCTCGGTACGTTGCCTCTTCGCCGGCGTCGTGGAGATGGTCTCTTTGCCCCTCGCCTTGTTTGCCCTCCTTGTTTGCACGCGCGAGGTAGTGAGTGTGTCGAGTGTGTTTGCTGTCACTTTTTCCGCTCAATTTGCTTGTGTGTGTTCAACCTATTTTTTTTTCTTTCGAGTCGTATCTATTTTTGTGCATTTCTAAGCTTTTTTATTCATTTTTCTTAGTTTCTTGGGAGTTATAGTTTGCGTGCGTGTGTGTCCTTATGCGCGTAAGGGTTAAAGGGAATGTTTGATTATATACAAGTAC
>NC_059267.1:8301780-8316780 GCF_017591435.1 Portunus trituberculatus
AGAGAGAGAGAGAGAGAGAGAGAGAGAGTCAATTAGTCAGTCAGTGATTTACTCAGTCAATAAATCAGTCAGTCAGTCAAGCAATCAGTCAATCAATCAATCAGTCAGTTAGTCAGTCAGTCCATTCATTCACTCACTCACTCAAACCCTCAATGAACCAACAACAACAAAAAATGAGAAAAAAAAACACGGATAACAACGAAGAGAAGCGGGACAATAAGGGACAAAAAAAAGAAGGATGTGGAGGAGAATAAGGTGAGACAGGTCAGACAGGTAGGGAGACAGACAGGTAAGGTAAGTGGTGCAGGGAGAGACGGTGCACCAGGTGATGTACACAGCACTTGGCTTATGATGGGGAGGGAGACAAATTTACATGATGAATTAGTAAGGCAGGTAAAGTTATTATATTCATTAGGTGTTTACGGGGTGGTGCTTCCAAGAGAGAGAGAGAGAGAGAGAGAGAGAGAGAGAGAGAGAGAGAGAGAGAGAGAGAGAGGGAGACTAACATAAATATTCCTTCATTCCTCTTTCCACCTCATATTTTTCTCTCCCCCTCTCCTCTATTCTCTCTCCACCTCCCCTCTCTCTCTCTCTTTCTCTCTTAACCTCTTCTCTCCCCTCCATTATAGAAGAAAAAGAAGGGGAGGGAAGGAGAAAGGGAGGGGAGGGAAAAGGGTAGAGGGGACACAACTCGCAAGCATGAAAGTAAAAATTCATTAAGAGTGTCATTGCGTGCACCAAACAAGCACGTGGAGGAGGAGGAGGAAGAGGAGGAGGAGGAGGAGGAGAAGAAGAAAGAGGAGGAGGAGGAGGAGGAGGAAGAAGGCAAAAAAAAGCACAAAAGCAAATCGTGAGTGAGTGTGTTTGCGTGTGTGTGTGTGTGTGTGTGTGTGTGTGTGTGAAAGGAGGAAGAAGGAATCACATGTGCACATCAGTTTATGTTAAAGAGAGA
Organism: Portunus trituberculatus; assembly: GCF_017591435.1. Classification (NCBI taxonomy): domain Eukaryota; kingdom Metazoa; phylum Arthropoda; class Malacostraca; order Decapoda; family Portunidae; genus Portunus; species Portunus trituberculatus. The sequence continues at coordinate 8,302,733 of NC_059267.1, forward strand.
GAGAGAGAGAGAGAGAGAGAGAGAGAGAGAGAGAGAGAGAATAAACCTTTACGTATACTTTACATTAACCTTGCCATTTTCTTTACTTCATCAGGTGAGCGGTCGTCATTAACCTGTGTTGTCACGTCATCACTGGCTCAGGTAAGTATCACCTGTACACACCAAAAATAGAGAATATCATCATAACTTTCTTTCCCACAGTCCTAATTAAGCAGGTAATAATCACACCTTCAGATTGACTTTTATTGTTTACTGTCCCTCTGAATTAACTTTTCTAATCCACTTTCTTGTTTGTTTTTCCCTCAATACCTTCTTAGCGTGTTAATTTTCCCAGCTTTCTTCATTTCAGTTTCGGTAATTGTCTTATTTGCTTATCATTTATGCATCACTGGGTTTATTTGCTTCTATTTCCACTCCATCGTGTCACGCCACGCTACGCTTTCTCGCTCTTATAAGTCCACTTGATGGTGTTCATTTACTTCATTTCTGTGACTTATTCTAATTCGTTTTCTCTCACTTCTTGGTGTACATATATGCATTTCTGTCTCGTTCCTTGTGTGTGTGTGTGTGTGTGTGTGTGTGTGTGTGTGTGTGTGTGTGTGTGTGTGTTTACTTATTCATATTTATCTATTTTACTGAATTGGATTACGTTCATAATGTCTCGTCTTTTAATATTAGATTGTCATATTTTTCTATTTTTCTCTCTAGTATGTGCATATTATACAAATCAGAGAGAGAGAGAGAGAGAGAGAGAGAGAGAGAGAGAGAGAGAGAGAGAGAGAGAGAGAGAGAGAGAGAGAGAGAGGTACAGATAGGAAACAAGAAATAAAAACTGAAGGAGGAGGAGGAAGAGGAGTAAGGAAAGGAGAAGGTGGTTTGGGAGGGATTTGGGAAGGGATAAAGAAGACGGGAGGAGGACAGAGACGTGGATGAGTGAGGAAGTGGAGGAGAGGAAAACTTGGAGGAGGAGGAGGAAGAGGAGGGAGAGATAGAAAAGGCAAAATGTGGAGAAATGTTTTTGAGAATATAGAAGATGGGGAGAGAAGCGTAAGGATGGAGGAGAGGGGCAGAGGTTAAAGAGAAGGAAGAGAAGGAAGAGGAGGAGGAGGAGGAGGAGGAGGAGAGGAGGAGGAGGAGGAGAAGCAGCCTCTTCCCCTTTGCGTCAACACTAGTAGCAGGTCTTCTCTATCATTATATGCAAATGAACCTCTCCCTCATCGATCTACCTCTTCCTGTTTGCTGTGGTCACGTGTCTCCTCCTCCTCCTCTTCCTCCTCCTTCTCCTCCTCCACACCTGTTCCCACACACCTGTCCTGGGCGGAGTCGTAATTCACGTGTTGTTTCTCTTTTATTAGTGTTCCTATTGGTATTCCCCTTTGCGAGAGATTTACGTCCTTTCTCTTTCATCATTACAGGCTCTCTCTCTCTCTCTCTCTCTCTCTCTCTCTCTCTCTCTCTCTCTCTCTCTCTCTCTCTCAACCTCTTTTTTCGTCTCCATTTTAATTTTTTTCTCTCTCCTTCTCTCTTATTTTCTTGTTATCATCCTTTATCCTACTTCTGTTCGTCCTCTTTTTCTTTTCCTCTTTCCTCTTTAAAGTTTTCCTCCCACGCTTCCTAATTCCTCTTTTTTTTTTTTTTTTTTTTTTACGCTTGCTCTTACACCTACGTTATTGCTTCCTGTTCTTAACCCAGTACCTCCACCACCTTCTCCTCCTCTTCTTCCTCCTCCTCGTTCTCCTCCTCCTCCTCCTCCTCCTTGTCTAGTATTTGCTCATCTTCTCAGTCTTCACATAATCCTTTCCTTTAATTCACTATTTATGGATCTTAAACTCTTCCTTTTCCTCCACCACCTCCTTCTCCTCCTCCTCGTTCTCCTCCTCCTCTTGCTCATCTTCCTACAAATAACCACCCACTGAACCAACATATCTGCTACTCTTTGTTTTTCCTCCTCCTCCTCCTCTTCTTCTTCCTCCTTCTCTTCCTCCTCTTCCTCTTCCCCACTGTCCTTCTTTTTTCTCCTCCATTATATCTCTCATCAATAAGAAGGGACAAAATAAGATCTCCTGTTTTTTTTTCTATTTTTATTCAGTTTTTCGTAACCTTCACCACCGTCCTGTATATTAATTAGTTTTTTTTTCCCCCATGGAGTAAAAAAAAGTACACATCCTTACATTCTCATCCTTAAGGGGCAAATTGTACCCTATCTTTAAGGGAGAAGAATACACCCTACTTTCTAATCTAGGGTAAAATTCTAGTCTGCCTGAGATAATATAGGGAGAGGTTGGAATCATTTAGGGTAACGTAGGGTGGAAAGTCTCTGGCCCCTCGGTCTATATAAGGTGAAGTGGTGTCCATTTGGGGTAATCCAAGGTAAGAGTTTCATTTTTGTTGGCATAATGTGTTTAAATTTTCACTTGTGGCTTCTTTCTTTCGTTTTTGTTGGATTTTTTTTTTTTTTTTGCTTCTAATTTGTCGTGACTTATGATTTGTTCTTATTTACCTTATATTACTGCTCCTTTTTTTTTTTAGTTGGTTTTTTAGTTGGTAAGCGTGTTTTGCATTTGTTTGTTCAATGAGTCTCTGTATATGTGGTTTTCTTTTTCTCTATCTTAGTTTTTCCTTAAAAAAATAATCGTTATGTGTCCTTACCCTCAACACACACACACACACACACACACACACACACACACACACACACACACACAAACACACACGCACACACCCTAATCCCACATAACACCACACATGCGCACCTCATAGCCATTTCAATCCCCCTACGAGACACCACATAACAACACCAGATCCTTTCCCATTCCGCCACACGAGTTAGTCAGCCAGCAAGTCCCTGAGGATGAGGAGGATGAGGATGCCCTTCAGAGGTGCCATCCTATAACACACACACACACACACACACACACACACACACACACACACACTAGCAGATAAACCCGTGCTTCGTCTCGCGGCATGACCACCAACACCAGGAGGAGGAGGAGGAGGAGGAGGAGGAGGAGGAGGGAGGAGGAGTAGCCGTGTAGAGCAGAGTTAGAGTAGTGTAGAGCCGAGAAAGGGCGTAGAGTCGCAAGCCAGGCCGGGACCCTTACTGCAGCGGGCGACAAGGGCGGAGATGTGAAGGGAAGCGAAGGGCGGCATCCATCAGGGGAAATAGCCACTGCGACGACGTAATGCGATACCCCGCTACCTCCCACCCTCGTAAGTCTCTCGCCGTCGAAATCAAGCGCGCCGGACCAAGGGTTTTGCTGGCGAGCGTTATGGGACGAAATCATAGGGACGTCCGTTTTCTCTCTTTTTTTTAGCGGTTTTTTTTTTTTCTGCTCGCCTCTTCCCTTTTTTTTTTTTTTTTGTCTTTTATCTTTTTTCTGTTGTTGGGTTTCTTCTCAGTATGTTTTAGTATATTTGGTGAGTCTTCCTTTTTATTTCTTACTTTTTTGCTTCTTTCCTTCGCTATTCCACGGTAAATGTTCTGGGTTAGGCGAGCACAGGTGTGACTTTCAATCATAAACACTCAAGGAACACGCGAGGGTGAGAGTATGTGTGTGTGTGTGTGTGTGTGTGTGTGTGTGTGTACCGGGTGACTCTGATCCTGTGGTGCTCGGCGAGGCTGTGGCGTGGCGGCTGGGCAAACATATGCAGACTTATCGGAACCAACACTTAAATCTCCTTACACATCAGACAACTACTTAGCGAGTGTATTGCAACCATTACTTCACTGCGGGAAAGTAAAACCACAGGTACTAAAAGATACTTGATATTCGAACTCTCTAGAAGCATATTTCGAGACTATTCAGAGCCATCACACACTATTTTATAACATTAAGTAAGCCCGTATTGTAATCAATGTTTCTAATTGTGTTTACTAATCTTCAAGGATTCCAGGGAGGTTTCTAAGGCGATTTAAATATTTTCTAATGGATCTGGAAAGGATATCGAGACTTACATAAGGAGGACATGAGGTGAAACAAGGGAAGATAAATCAATGGTTACACAAGGTACGAGTACTACTGTCTTACTGCTTCTTCTAAGGGCTTGTAAGGGTTCCGAAGTGTGTACGGGTTAGTGTTGCCAGTAAGGGTGCTTAATGCTTGTTGCAGTGAGATATGATGAATGAGGAACAGTTATATTCAGATGAAGTTAAAAAGCGATGGATCTCAAGAATGTTTTTAGTGCCGTATAACCAAACGTTTCAACATTACGATTACATTTGATTAACTTTAGAGAAGAATTTTGACAGTTTGCAATGATGTTTTTGCGATAATGATGATTGTTCATAAGGATTTATTGAAAGTGTATGTGGATCTCTAGAGTGTTTTCATGAGTGATAGTTCGACAGATTTCAGGATTTCAAGGCAGTTTTCATATATTAGAAATAGCTCACCAGACTTCAGTAGAAGTTTTCAAGAGTGTCTAATTTTATGATTATAGTGATCATTTAACAGCTCCAGTGAGAATTTTGGGGGCTTTCAAGGGTATTTTCGTGACTCTAGGGGTAATTACCAACGATTCTGCTTCATCAATGGGAAAATACACCCAAAAGAACTCACTGAACCATCACTGTGGCTTTTATAAATAATGTAGATGATACAACAAAGTTTCTTAAAATAAGGACCCGGAATTATTAATATGATACCATGACATTAAGCTATATTTTACGTTTGCTTCATTTCTGAGACCAAAGAACCTCACCAGAAAAAATAGGTTAAGAACACAGAAGGTGAAGTAGAACACCGAAACACCGAAAATACACCGAAATACAAAGAGAGAAAAAATAGAAATGGAAGAAAAGAAAAAAAATGAAGACAAATTAATCTGAAGACAAACATCTGCAATTAGTCATAGAGAGACACGTGAAGTAGGAAACATTCAAACACAGATAGACAAAAAGAAAAAGAAATAAGTGAAGGGGAAAAAATTAAAGAAATGGCAGAAAATATAGGCAAGGTACTCTGAAAACAAACACTTACAATTAGTCAAACAGAAGAACGTGAAATCGAAAACATTTAAGTACAGAAAGGCAAAAAAAAAAAAAAAATAAATAATAAATAAATAAATGAAAAAAATAAGTGGAAGAAAAAGGCTGGAAATAAAAGAAAGTTACTCTGAAAACGAACACTTACAATTAGTCAAACAGGAGCACTTGAAATCGGAAACATTTAAACACAGAAAGACAAAAAAGAAAAGAAAAAATTAAGTGAACGGATAAAAGAAAAAGAAAACGGCAGAGAATAAAGGCACGTTACTCTAAAGACGAACAATTGCACGTGAAATCGGAAACATTTAAACACCGATAGACTAAAAGAAAAAAAATAATGAAGTGAAGAGAGAAAAAAAATAAGAAAACGGGAGAAAATACAGGCACGTTATTCTGAAGATGGACACTTACGATTAGCCAGATAGAGACACATTCAATACCGTCATTACAGAGTCTGGGGGAGTCTGTGGAGGCAATGACAGGCTCAGTAATTAGGTCACCGTGTTATTATGAGACAAAAAGATGTATATTATTGAGGCTTCGGAATGTGTGTCATGGATGAGTGGGGTGGGGAGTTGGGAAGGAGGAGGAGGAGGAAGAGGAGGAGGAGGAGGAGGAGGAGGAGGAGGAGGAGGAGGAGGAGGAGGAGGAGGAGGAGGAGGATGGGAATTTCATGAATCAATGGAAAAAGGAGCAGAGAAAATGAAAATGGTAACTGCCTGAAATTAAATAAAGATAAGTGTGTGTGTGTGTGTGTGTGTGTGTGTGTGTGTGTGTGTGTGTGTGTGTGTGTGTGTGTGTGTGTGTGTGTGTGTGTGTGTGTGTGTGTGTGTGTGTGTGTGTGTGTGTGTGTGTGTGTGTGTGTGTGTGTGCGAGCGCGTTTTACTTTTATTTATGTTGTCTTTGTGATATACTGCTATCACGTATTCTCTCTCTCTCTCTCTCTCTCTCTCTCTCTCTCTCTCTCTCTCTCTCTCTCTCTCTCTATCTATCTATCTATCTATCTATCTATCTATCTACCTCTCTTAGTGACGTTCTGATGTTTTAAATGTAAGGAGTTATTCTTACACACACACACACACACACACACACACACACACACACACACACACACACACACACACACACACACACACACACACACACACACGCACACGTCTCAGTGCGGTTACCCACTATGTTCCCACACACACACACACACACACACACACACACACACACACACACATTATAAACCACCACGACTCTCTCTCTCTCTCTCTCTCTCTCTTCCTCGTCTTTCTCCTCCCTAGCACGTTCCCTCCGTCAATTCATCTATCTCTCCCTCTCCCGTTAAGTATCGCCCCAATCCGTCTCTCACATCACGAAAACGTTCCAATAACTCGGGTAAACGAACCTAACTACTTGTACGGTTGTCGCAAGAAGTGATGTCGCAAAGTCGAGCGAATTTTCCAGCTAATAAATCGAACAGAAAGTAGAAAACGGGGGGGATATTATCTGTCTTTTATTCACAACACTAGAAAGAAGCAAGTGAAAATAAGGATACGATTAGTGGATTGTGTGTGACTGGAATTGTCTATAGTACTAATATTGTTAGTGTCTTATGCTCTTGTTTCACGGGAAGATTACATGGTTTTAAGAGGCTTCACTAGTGTTGTCTTAGAATCAGTGACCTGTGTGTGGTGTTTAGCTAAATGATATGTCTAAAATTGTACGCTTTCATATGATTTGGAGCTGAAATAAACCATAAATCAACAAGTTCCAAAGAGGAGAGTTTGAGTGTTAATTAAGACAATTCGTACAATGCTACATTAAATCTTTAGATAACTGTGTGTGGTGTCTAGCAAATAAATCGGTCGAAATGTATCTAATTTTGCAAGTTAGTTGAAATGGTTAGTAATTCAATATGTTCTAAAGAGACAAGAGAGTTTGAGACTTAACTGAGACAATTTGTACAGAACTACATTAAATCTTTAGATAACTGTGTGTGGTGTCTAGCAAATAAAGAGGTCTAAATATATCTAGTTTCGTTGAAATGTTCTGTGATTCAACATGTTCTAAGGAGACACGAGAGTTTAAGGGTTAACTAAAACAATTCGCACAACACCGCATTAATTTTCTACGTAACTGCACTATATAAAAGCAAATAAATATGTGACAATGAACATATCACAGGACACGATGAGAGATAGGAAAATTGTGTAGAGGGCCACGTCGAGAAAGCTTCCACTTGTTGCAGCTTCCCTTATTTTCCAGTGTTCCTATGTGTGTCTCGTCATGTGTTGATGTGGCGTCCTTGTGTATGTGCGCAACAGAGGAACTGAAAGTCTCTGATCCACACTGTGCTGTTAGAACGCACCACTTTTGAGGGGGAAAGGTGTAGAGGAGAATGTATACGCGAGGGGGTGAGGTCAGGCCGTGTGTGTGTGTGTGTGTGTGTGTGTGTGTGTGTGTGTGTGTGTGTGTGTGTGTGTGTGTGTGTGTGTGTGTGTGTGTGTGTGTGTGTGTGTGTGTGTGTGTGTGTGTGGCGAAATATTGTGTTGCTGTTGTGACTTCGTAAGAGACAGTGACAGCGAGTTTCGTTTGTTTGCGTTTTATTTTATCTTTTATTTTCTCTATTTTGTTTATTTTTATGGAGTAGTAGTAGTAGTAGTAGTAGTAGTAGTAGTAGTAGTAGTAGTGGCAGCACCTGTAATAGGAGTAGTTATTGTTGTTGTTGAAATTAAAGCCTCTCTCTCTCTCTCTCTCTCTCTCTCTCTCTCTCTCTCTCTCTCTCTCTCTCTCTCTCTCTCTTTCACTCACTCTCTCTCTCACAAGCTCTAATGATGGCAGCCTTACCACACAGTCAAGAGCCGAATAGGTCACGTCACCTCTATCTCTGCACTGCGAGAGAGAGAGAGAGAGAGAGAGAGAGAGAGAGAGAGAGAGAGAGAGAGAGAGAGAGAGAGAGAGAGAGAGGTGTCTCTGGTTTTTGCTTGTACAAGTGTCGCGCGTGAGTAAGCAATAAGCCAAACCACACCACCACCATCGCCGACGCCACCACCACCACCACCACCACCGATACCACCGCCACCACCACTACCACCACCACTCCTCCTTCTACTCCATTCTCTATTACTATCATCACCACCACCACTACCACCACCACTGTTCTTTTTACTCCACTTCCTATTGCTACCACAACCACCACAACCACCTCCACCACCTCCACTCCTCCCACCACTGACACCACCACTGCCATCACCACTAACAATACTGCCACCATCATCCACACTCTCATTAACCCTACCACTATCACCACCACCACCACCACAACCACCCCCTCCCTCACCATCGCTCCCACCACCACCCACCACCACATTAAAACATCAATGAAACGATAACCACCTCTTACATCACCAGTAGTAGTAGTAGTAGTAGTAGTAGTAGTAGTAGTAGTAGTAGTAGCAGTAGTAGTAGTAGTAGTAGTAGTAGTAGAAGGAATTGTTAGTGATTTCTTTGATGATGTTTACGGTATCATGAATAAACTTCCTCCTCCTCCTCCTCCTCCTCCTCCTCCTCCTCCTCCTGTTCCTATTTCTGCAGAGAGAAGAGGAAAAACGATCATGCTTGTATGACCTCTGAAAGAAAAAGAATTGAGTGCGAAGAAGGAGGAGGAGGAGGAGGAGGAGGAGGAGGAAGAGGAGGAGGAGGAGGAAGAAGAAGAAGAAGAAGAAGAAGAAGAAGAAGAAGAAGAAGAAGAAGAAGAAGAAGAAGAAGAAGAAGAAGAAGAAGAAGAAGAGGAGGAGGAGGAGGAGGAGGAGAAATAAGAAGTCCTTTAAATCAAGTTTTCACAAAGCTACTGTTGAAAAGGAGAGAAACTGGCTATTTTGTTATAATACGTTGAATATAGGAGGGACAATGATGATAATAGTAGTAGTTGTAGTAGTAGTAATAGTAGTAGTAGTAGTAGTAGTAGTAGTAGTAGTAGTAGTAGTAGTAGTAGTAGTAGTAGCAGTAGTAGTAGTAGTAGTAGTAGCAATAGTAGTAGTAGTAGTAGTAGTAGTAGTAGTAGCAGCAGCAGCAGCAGCAGCAGCAGCAGTAGTAGTAGTAGTAGTAGTAGTAGTAGTAGTGGTAGTATATAAAACAAAAGGCAAAGAATCCAGGACATGAATATCTTTTAACCATCAGATCAGGAATAGAAAAAAAGTGAGAGAGAAAGAAGAGAGAGAGAGAAACTGAAAAAAAGGCACAAAGCAGACTAGAATACTAATTACATCACAGACTAGACGGGCTGTTAATTCAGACCGTCGTTGGGTGAGAATAACCTAAACACACTGGGGAATAATAAAAACCAGCTGCACAATGAGGTAACAGCACTAAAAACAGCAGTAACAACAGCACCAATAACAATACCAACAGAATCAACAACAGCACCAAAAAACAGCACCAACAACAACAGCAGCAACACGGAACAGTAGCGTCGTGCGGCCCTTGAGGCTTAATGGAAGCGAAGCAGTAGCGGGAGCAGCAGCAGCAGCAGCAGCAGTAGACCAAGTCATGACGCAGGGCCGGCTGTCCACACCCCGCCACGGATTTCAAGCCACGCCAGACCTCAAGCACGACTCTTACATTCTGCCCTTACTGGGAGAGAGAGAGAGAGAGAGAGAGGCGCTCGAATAAACTTTTACGTACATGTATAGCAAAAAATTTCTTATCTTTGTGATGCTTCAAGATTGTTTTGTATGTTATGGATTGATTTTTTTTGCGAACGATTATGATTTTGCTATCCATTTCTGTTTTTCAGTTTATGCATTCGTGTTTTTCTTCTTTTTTTATCCTTCACTTCTTTCTTTTTCTTCGTATCTGTTACATCTCTCTCTCTCTCTCTCTCTCTCTCTCTCTCTCTCTCTCTCTCTCTCTCTCTCTCTAGACGAGTCGGGACGTGAGGTAACGGGTTTGGAAAATACATGGGTGGACAAGACGCACACAGAAGCAGCCACCTTGTGTGTGTGTGTGTGTGTGTGTGTGTGTGTGTGTGTGTGTGTGTGTGTGTGTGTGTGTGTGTGTGTGTGTGTGTCGTGGCGGCTGGAGGGAGAGTGGGGGGTGTGAATCCTGCTTTACTACCTTCCAGTCTCCATGTTCTTTTTTCGCGTTGCTGGTGTTTGTGTTTCTCTCTCTCTCTCTCTCTCTCTCTCTCTCTCTCTCTCTCTCTCTCTCTCTCTCTCTCTCTCTCTCTCTCTCTCACTCGCGCGCTCTCTTTCTCTCGCTCTTTTTCTCTCACTCCCTTGCTTTTTTGCTTTTTTTTCTGGCCTTTGTTTTATGGCCTTTGATGGGCGCGGAGTGACGGGTGAGGGCGGCGGATGACGGGTTATTGAAGGGGGGAGGAGGAGGGGGAATGGGGAATGGGGAGTAGTGATGGAGATGGGTGTGATGAGAGGGAGGGAGGAAGAAGTGGGGGAAAGGATGGTGTGTATGAGAGAGAGAGAGAGAGAGAGAGAGAGAGAGAGAGAGAGAGAGAGAGAGAGAGAGAGAAGAAAAGGAGATGAAGATGAGAATTAAGGTGGGGCATTGCTTGAGGAAAAGGAGGAGGAGGAGGACGAGAAGGAGGAGGAGGAGGAGGAGGAGGAGGAGGAGGAGGAGGAGGAGGCGTTTCCAGGGCACGACCTCTTCAGCTTCTCCGTTAAAATTGCTTGCGATTTTTGTGTTTTTGCTTGGCGAGGCTTACGTCCTTCTGGCAGCGAAAGTAGCCCTCATAGTTGTGTTTTGGAATCCTGACTATGATATACGTGCGTGTGTGGTGTCTGGGAGGGGCTGGTTGGGGCTGGCAGCGTGGAGGTGGAGGTGGTGGTGGTGGTGGAGGCGTGGCAGCTAAGTGGATGTATCAGTAGCTGGATATGTGGTTTCGTTTAGAGGATGTGGTGATGGTGGTGGTGGTTGTGATGGTGGTGAGGCTAACATGCTGTGGAATAGTGGTGGATGCTTTTCATATGCTGTGGTGAGTGGGAGAGCATCGATGGTTTGGTATGCTGTGGGTGAGCTGCTGTGGGTGAGTTGCTGTGGTGGTTCTGTGGTTATGATGCTGTGCGGTGTTGAGACGAGAGGAAAGGAAGGGAAGGAAGAGATGCTGCGGTTCGTGCTGTGGTTCCTGATTGCTGTGTTTGCTGGCGCCGGTGTGAAGGTTCTTATTATAGTTTTATTGCTGTTTATTGCAGTTATTAATGTGAATTGCTGGTTGTTACGGTGTCTGTGTGTGTGTGTGTGTGTGTGTGTGTGTGTGTGTGTGTGTGTGTGTGTGTGTGTGTGTGTGTGTGTGTGTGTGTGTTGGTCTTCTTGTCATGGTGTATATCAGAGCTTCTGTTTTTCTCTCTCTCTCTCTCTCTCTCTCTCTCTCTCTCTCTCTCTCTCTCTCTCTCTCTCTCTCTCTCTCTCTCTCTCTCTCTCTCTCTCTCTCTCTCTCTCTCTCTCTCTCTCTCATTACTCATCATAAGCTTTTCATTATTCTATTATTTATGTTCATCAGTCTTCCGTTATCCTAACAAACGTATGATTTTCTAATGCTTTCACTTACTCCATTATATAGTTTTTACGCACCCGTCTTGTTTACGTTCATCACACTCTCACATTTTGCATCTTAACATTCTAATATTTTCGTTCCCTTTTACTTTTATCTTCATCTTCTCCCTCCTGTCTGCAACGTTTTTTTTTTATCTTTTTTTTTTCATCTTACGCTTAATTATTGTGAGGTATTCTTCAGCTGCCTTCATTTATCCTCCTTTCTTTTTTGCACCCGCGTAAAGAAGGTGGTTAAAAATCCCCACATTTTACGAACGAACGATTTATCTTATTGCAAATTATCCAACGGTGCCACGTGAGGCTGCCTGGATCTATATTTACCACTCGCCACAATGTATTCTCCTCTCCACCGTAAAAAAAAAGTAAGGAATGAAGGCAAAAATAATAATAGCAATAATCTAAGCTTGGCCGTTTTCCTGACTGCTTACCTGAACAGCGCTGTATATGATCTTGGATGCTTGTTTGCTGATTCTCTAAGTAGAGTAAATGTATAGGAAGTCTTTTTGGTGTAAGTGCAAAAATATTTCTAGAGAGGGAATGCAACTTTTTTTTTTTAGTATCAACGGTGAAAGTTACGTTTAGAAAATGTTGTTTATTCTAAAGGCAAAGCAAGAAAGTGTTCTGGCATGAAACCTCCACTAACGACAAAAAAGTGAATCCTTTAATATCTTTCATGGTTATCAATGTTGCGGGTGACTAGAGAAATTCTTGTTGATTCTCAAGATGAAGTAAATACTGAGAAAGGTTTTCTTTTTTGCTAAATACTCTAAATGCTACAGATGGAAGTGTTTTTCGTTCTTTCTTTTATTTTTTCTATCTTTTAACGATCGTTAGTGTAACAATCAACATGTTTAGAATGTTACTCATTCTGACGTTACTATAAATTCTCACTAGTTTCTTCAGGTGGAGGGATTACATTAATTAGTACTGTTAGAGAAGAGATAATGGCTGTTCGTTTTTTTTCAAGATCCTGATTCTCGCAAAGAGTAATAAAAACAAAGTATAAGAAGAGTACATCAACTTGCTGCATGACTCAGAGCAAGGCAGGAACATTTAGACCAGGCAGTGAGTGAGAGCACCAGTGTGTGCGGCGCCACCGTGATGCTGTGCCCTCAAGTGACAGCCTTCACGTGGCACACTCCGAGTATTGGATCTGTTCGCTGCATGGCGCATCCCGCAGCTCGTGTACCGTAAGAATATCCCATAAAATGCCTCGAATAGCGTCACGTAATAAGTACAAATACTCGAGACAATCAAGAACACTGCGGGGAGAGTGTTTGACACCCCGTAAATGCCCTGCGAGGCGCTAAATACCACGTGCATTGCTGGCCGTCGCCGCACCACTGCTCTCAACACAGTGCTAACTCATACAGATTCCGCCCGGGTGGTGTTAAATGCTGGAAATACCTCAACACCACAACAACATCAATTGCAACGATGACTCGAGGGACTGCTAGGAGACAAACACCTCAAGACTGCTTTCTCTCACTCCCTCTCCCTCTCCCTCTCCCTCTCCCTCTCCTCCCTCACCCTCTCACTCCCTCAGGTGCTCCGCGGGTAATTGTTGCATCGCGCTGCCCTCCTGCCGACTCTAATAGCTCTCATCTCTGCCCCTGCTGAGTTACAACTGCCCGACAGGTGATGCTGGCGGTGGTGGTGGTGGTGGTGGTGGTGGTAGTGGTGGTGGTGGCGGTGGTGGTCTGTCCCTCCCTCTCTTCCCCTTTCCTCATCTCGTCTTCCATTCACCCAGTATCTTTTTCTATTTTTTTATTATCATTATTCTTTTCATTAAGTCTACTTCTTAATTTATATTCACTCTGATATACTTAATTTTGTATCTGTCTCTCTCTCTCTCTCTCTCTCTCTCTCTCTCTCTCTCTCTCTCTCTCTCTCTCTCTCTCTCTCTCTCCACTGCTTCTTTCCCTATCAGATGACTTTTTCCTTCATATTCCTTCCTTTCCTGCTGTCATCCTTCCTACTCCCTGCATCTTTATCACCTATGCTTTTCCTCCCTTCTCTTATCATCTAACTATACTTTCTACCCTATATTATCACCCTCTTTCTCTCGTCCTCCATTACTTTCACTGTATTATTTCTTTTTGATAAACACGAGGTTGTTTTCTCAAATGTGTCGAGTCTTATCTTGAGTATTAAGTCTCTAGTGACAGGTTAACAGACTCCAGTGGATGTTATTTGGAGTTTAAAGAGTGTTTTCATGGTTCTAGTGATAGTTTAACAGGTTTTAGTGGAAACTGTACGCTTCTAAAGAGTGACTCGTGATTCTAGTGATAGTTTAATCCTTTCAATACTGGGACACATTTCTACCTTGAGATTTGAGTACGATTTAATTAACATTAGGAAGGCTCTATGGAGGTCAGAAGATTAATCCCTTCAGTACCATGACACGTTTTCATTTTCATTCTGCTTTCTACTTAGTGGTTTTATACAGCTTCAGAAACTTATGTGAGAATTAAAATAGTGAAGACTGGCTATTAATCTTCTG
>NC_059267.1:8321780-8329280 GCF_017591435.1 Portunus trituberculatus
CTCAATACTCCTGACCAGTCGTAAATTCTTTGTGGGTTTTGGGGACCAGGAAATGAGCTTTTTTTTCTATTTCTATGCCTATGGTCGAAGTATTTCACACATACACACCTAAATAAGAAAGAAAAGTGGGATTGGAAGTAAAGCAAAGTGTGTTGTGGTGTCACGTGTGGCTATTGTTGTATCTATTGTTGGTTACAGTCACTCAATATTTGTGTAATGTTTATCGGTGCATCACCCGGCCACTAATAACACTCGTCTCGCTACCGGGTACTGTGATGGTCCAAAACTCTTAGCTACTCTGATTCGAGCGTTCATAATTCTACCAGCTAACATTGAGCGTCTGCACACCCGCCGTGGTTGTCTGCCCGGCCACACGTAGATAACATAACAATTAACAGCACCAGAAGTAATACATTAAATCTTTAAAGGCATCTACAAAAAAAGAAGATAATTTAAAGAAGAGATTTTGTAATTTCTTTCGAGTTTAAATTATGAAGGAAGACGTAGAACAAGTATAGATGTCTCGTATTAGTAATTAAGAAAAATTGTACTGTACCGAATAGAGAGGCGAAGCGGGCGTGTTGTTGTTGTTGTTGTCTTTGTTGTTGTTGTTGTTCTCACTTTCCATCTTCACTTTATTTGTTATTTCCTGTATTCACACCTCACTGAAATTAAACAAACGAAAGAAATGTAAGTAAGAGAAAGAGAGACACAACAATACACCAATACCCACACCAAGACCCAGACCCACACCGAGACCCAGACCCACACCGAGACCCTGACCAAGACCAAGACGCAGACTCAAATTCACGCCCATAGTATACCCACGCCCACAACCAGACCTAGACCCAGACCCAGACCCAAACTAACACCCCTAGTATACCCACGCCCACAGACCAAGACCAAGACCCAGACCAAGACGCAGACCCAAACTCACGCCCATAGTAGACCCCACACCCACAGACCAAGACCAAGACGCAGACCCAAATTCACGTCCATAGTATACCCATGCCCACACCCAGACCCAGACCAAGGCCTAGACCGAGACCACGATCCGATAAAGCGTTTGGTCCAGGAAGCATAAATCGGAGTGAATCACCTTCTGTAAGTGACTCGGCGGCTGGTGGGAGTCGATTTCGAGACCTTAAAGTAGAGGATGTAAGCTCCTCCTCTTCCTCCTCCTCCTCTTCCTCCTCCTCTTCTTCGTTTTTCTCCTCTTCTTATTGCTTCGCTTGCTAATCACGTTCTCGTTATATTGTTCTTGTTCTTGTTCTTGTTTTCTTCTTTTCTTTTCTCTTCTTCCTCCTCCTCCTCTTCCTCCTCCTCCTCCTCCTCCTCCTCCTCCTCCTCCCTCCTCCTCTTCCTCTTCCTTTCCCTCTCTCTCCTCCTCCTACTTCTTCTTCTCGTGTTGTGGTGATTTTTTTTTCCTTTTTCTCGTTTTTTTTTTCCGTCCAGGCGAGCAGTGATGGAGAGGAGATACTGAAGGACACGTGTCTCATGATTAAATGTGCGCGCGCGTACACACACACACACACACACACACACACACACACACACACACACACTTTTTACCTTGAAATATCTCTCAATATCTTCAAGAATTTTAACTCTCTCTCTCTCTCTCTCTCTCTCTCTCTCTCTCTCTGAATTGCTTAAAATGTTCACTGGAGCTCAGGTAACGAGGCTTCAAGGTGGTTTGGGAAAGGCTTCGAAACCTGTTTTTGAAGCTGCACTGATCGCTTTGAAGAATCCCTTTGCGTGGCGCGAGATTTAACGCTACTCCAAAACGGTTGTAACGGTTGTAACGGTTCTAACGGTCCATTTTTGAAAGCAATGAAAACAGAATCAAACAGTGGAAAGCTGAGATACGGATTGGCTCACGTTTGTTTACTTGTTGTGGCTTGTTGTTATTGTCATTGGTTCGGTGATGTTGGTTGTGGTGACTGATGAGTGGTGATCACTTGGCCGTCTTAGCGGATGACGGCAATCTCTGGTTAATTACACCCTGTATTTCCAGAAGAAGGTCCAATCAACTTACTGCTTTCTTAGGTTTGAGTCAAGGAATACCGAGTGAGGCATGGATGGAGAAGGAGTGGCGGTAACGGTTGTCAACAATATGAAAGGCCGTCACCACATTCCTGCCTTCCTGTTGGTCTTTTCGCCTCAATTGTTTGTAACGGGCTGAGATCGTGTTCAGATATTTACGTTGCATCACGAATTTCAGCCTATTGACAAACAACGGACTCGCTCAGTTCCGGAATGCCTTTGAGGAGTCGTAATGAGCTATAAAGGTCTGTGGAAACTTCATAAACTGTCTCGGAAATCATCCAAAGCTTCGAATCACAAAGTCTGGAGCTTAACATTAATTAAACTCAAGATTCTCTGTTTACTTACGGGTGATTTGTAAAGTTTTTATTTTTCTTTCGTAGTTTTAATGAATCATGAACGCAAAAAAATAAATGAATAAATAAATAAATGAATAGATGACCACGAAAAAAAATAATAATGCTCCGAATCATTTACACTCAAAAGGTCAGCAGAAAATGAAATCAAACTACTTTGTTTCCTTACGAACAGTTTATCATGTACGTTCGTTTTCTTTCGTAATGCTGCAGCGAAACATGAAAGCTCTTGAACTGTCTTGAAAACGATCTAAAGCTACTAATCATCTTTACCTGACATCTCATCAAATAGTAAAGGCAAGCTGCTGTGTCACCTGATGAACTGTTAAGATGGTTCTTCAGTTCATCAGGAGTGAGAAAACAACTCTTGAACTATCTTGAAAACCATCCAGAGCTGCGACTTGCGTGTGCTTGACAACTGACACCTCAACAAACACTAGAGACAAGCCGCTGTGTTAACCTTACGAAATGCGCTGTTCAGTAGTGCCCAACATTTCAGTTTTGTATTTTCACCCTTCATTCATTGCATTTTTTCTGATTCGCCTTTCAAAATGCAGTAAATAACCATTAAGTACCGGTATTTAAGACAATTGGTAGACATGAACATCACATTTGCAGAAAACACTATAAAATATGAAGATCCATTGACATACTTCATTCAGGTGAGAGAAAGGAGACAAAGGTGGAGACAGTGGAGCAACAGTAGCGAGTGTGAGGTGATAAGTCGTGCAAATTTAACTGAATAGTCCTTCCGTTCTTTTGTTCGCCCATTGCCCGCCCTAGCTGTGCCAGTGTTGCCAGGCTCAAAACACTAAACAAAAAACAATCTTACAAAGTTATTATCAAAGGCAATTGTAGCATAAGTTTTAATTTTGCGTTTCTATTTAGTATTTGTTTGCATTTATACGCTTTTAATGACCGAAAAGAAACAGATGAGTGAAAAATAAAACATCTTCAGTGCCTCAAAAAAACATCCGAAACTCCGAATTACCAGTAGTCGAGGCCTCAGCAAGAATGGAAGTCAGGCTGTTACTCTATTTCCACACGAACTATTTACTAGGCACGTTTTCCTTCCCTCTTTTTCACGTTGAAGAATGGCGATGGCTGGGTACTAGTGGGAGGGGAGGCTGGAGGGCGGAAGGTGGTGGTCTGGGTGGGGACTCCCTGCTCTGTGTTTCTGCGTCGGAGGAACTAAGATGGATTAAGGTTATGGATAGGGGCGGGGGAACAAAAATTACAGGCAATGGATACGAGTTATTGTTGCATTTCTCACCTTGGTGCCTGTCCACGGTGCCTCCAGCGAGATGGGTCTGCGGGGCCTCATTTGTGGGTGTGTTCTGGTGATTTGCGCCGCTCTTGCTTCTTGCCTTCATGCCTGATCTGTCTTGTGGGTTATCGTCTGTTTTTTGTGGTGCTTTGGTGGCAGTGTTTGTTGATAGTAGAAATAGTTACGGTGTTGGTAGTAGTAGTAATAGTAGTAGTTGTAGTAGTAGTAGTAGTAGTAGTAGTAGTAGTAGTAGTAGTAGCAATAGTAGCAGTAGTAGTTTTTAGTTTACTGTCTCACGTGAAAACATTTAGAAAGTACTTCTTTCCTACGTGGGTATGCCATCTGCAGTATAATCTAATGATATATTTTTTTTTTTTTTTTGTTACCATCTAAACTCGTATTAACTTTCTTCGCCCCGTCCTCCCCCCACACTTACACACACATACACACACACACACACACACACACACATCAGGTCAAGAAGGGCCGTGAGACACCTGTTATTATTAAGAATCAATTACCTGAGAGAAAGAGAGACACCACCGTACAAGTAATAGAGATCTTACATGACACCTTTTCTCATCTGTTCCCATCTGCTCTCTCACACCTTCACCTTCTTTCGATCTCTCCTTCATATTCCTTCACTTTCTGGCTCCCGTGTGTGCCGCCTGCCATGTGCGCTCCCACCCGCTCACTCTTGCTTAGAGGTCGTAAATCTGACTGCATGCCGATGAGAAAAAATGTGGCCTCTCATGTACTTTGAGAGTGATTAATTTCTCCAGGTGACCTTTTCGGTGTGTGTGTGTGTGTGTGTGTGTGTGTGTGTGTGTGTGTGTGTCTGTGTATAATTCACCTCGGTTGCCTGCTGGTCACCCAGCCAGTCTTCCCCATTACGGAGCGAGCTCAGAGCTCATAGACCGATCTTCGGGTAGGACTGAGACCACATCAACACACAACACACCGGGAAAGCGAAGCCACAACCCCTCGAGTTACATCCCGTACCTATTTACTGCTAGGTGAACAGGGGCCACACATTAAGAGGCTTGCCCATTTGCCTCGCCGCTTACCGGGAGTTGAACCCAGCCCTCTCGATTGTGAGTCGAGCGTGCTAACCACTACACTACGCGGTGTGTGTGTGTGTGTGTGTGTGTGTGTGTGTGTGTGTGTGTGTGTGTGTGTGTGTTGGAGCAGATGGTAAGGTTTCATTATGGTAAGATTAATGAAAAAAGAAAGTTGTATATATGTATATTCTCATGCACGAAAGTCGTCCGCCCTTTAACCTATTGACATATGTGTGTGTGTCTCTGCGTTGATCCGCGCTGAGGTAATGAACGCTCCTGTCTCGTGTGTCGTGAAGTCGGTGGCGAGAAAAGTGATGTCTGTGCACCTTCCTCAGCCACTCTAGTCAGTCACTCATTCACTGCACCGTCAAGTGCATCTATCACATTAATCCTGCCACCTGAAAATACACGAATAAGGTAACACTGTCCTCAATGTTTAACCCTTTCATCATTCTTTTTATATCTGTTTTGCCACCTAGATGCCTCATACCAGATTCACTCTTTATCTACACCACTCTAAGGAATATAAACTCAACCCCTTCACTACTCGGACGTATATTTTTTTTATTTTTACCTACAATTTGGTTATGATTAGATGATTTTATTTACATTAGGAAGAATATATAGAGGTTAGAAGATTACTGGCCAAAGTCTTCACTATTTTAATCCCCACACGAGTTTCTGAAGCTGTAAAAAATCACCAAATAGTAAGCAGAATGAAAATGAAAAGGTGTCTTGGTAGTGAAGGGGTTCATAGCTATAATCTCCTAAGGAATGTTTTATAACCCTTGCATTATCCTCCATACTGACTCAAACACACATAGCTGTTCTGTAATGGTGATCAGAGCTGCATAACAGTCCAGATGATGTCTGTGTCAAATATATATTTAATACAATTTCTGGACTTTTAATTTTAACGCTCTTAAAGATGAATCCCAATACACGGTTAAATTTTTTTATGGCCTCTGTTCATTGTTTTCTCTGACGGAGCGCTGAGTTAAATGTGACTCAAATCATTTTCTCCCTCTGAACACATTTGACCCTCGCTCTTCATCGTGTACCTATTAAGTGCATAGTGTTGGCAATTATATCATTACACTTGTCGTCTATCTATCCATTGGTCAATTTGCCTCACACAATAAAACAAAACCGCAATAGTTAAACCAATCAGTGAGTGAACGCAAGATGACAGTCTTCAAGTCCACATGCCCTCAACTGGCGACTCTCATACGACAAACATGGACAAAAAAGTAGTAATGACATATATAAACATGCATCACTAATCTGCTGTAGATGACGCTTAGCTACAGTGCACTTCAATATCTCTTAAAACAGTTACATTTACGACACTTTCCAGGAACACACACCCACTTTGTCATTGAGAACACTGCTTAACATTGTGTCTAAGGATTCTAACTCTTCAATGCTTCCTGTGAGTGAGCGTCGTGCGTAGGGACCGAGAAGCTACCTTGAGTGTTGTCCAGGATTCCAACACCGGTCATTGAGATCATAGGAGATTTCGGGTACTTCACCATTACGGCAACTTTAATGGCGAGAGAGAGAGAGAGAGAGAGAGAGAGAGAGAGAGAGAGAGAGAGAGACTGCAGATTTCATTGATTTTTCTTTTCCTTCCTTTTTTTCTTTTCGCCACAAAGAAAATTCCCTTTATCACACAGGTGCGTTGAGTGAAAGTAAAAGAAAAGAGTACGTACATTAAAGGTGATGAAAGTTCTCTCTCTCTCTCTCTCTCTCTCTCTCTCTCTCTCTCTCTCTCTCTCTCTCTCTCAGGCACACTTTCTCCTCCCCAGGCCCTTTGCCCCTTCACTGTCAACCGTGTGAACTGTGCCAAGTCTCCTCGTTGTTGTTGTTATTGTTGTAGTTGTTGTTGTTTTAGTTGTTATTGCTGCTGCTGCTGCTGCTGGTGTTAATAACGTGGTTGCCTACAGCGACTCACGTACCGCTATTAACCGTCAACATTTTCACCTCTCTCTCTCTCTCTCTCTCTCTCTCTCTCTCTCTCTCTCTCTCTCTCTCTCTCTCTCTCTCTCTCTCTCTCTCTCTCTCTCTCTCTCTACACCTGCTTACCTTGCCATCCCCACGCATCCAGATTTCATTTCTTTGAACGCGTTTTTGAAGTGGTAAGTCTGTCTATCTGTCTGTCTGTTTGTCTGTCTGTTTGTTATCTCTCTGTCTGTCTCTGTGTATGTCACTCTGTCTGTCTGTATGTGTGTGTGTGTGTGTGTGTGTGTGTGTGTGTGTGTGTGTGTGTGTGTGTGTGAGGAACCATATTTATAGCACATTCTTATCGTCTTTTCTTCTTTTCACAACGCGAGAGAGAGAGAGAGAGAGAGAGAGAGAGAGAGAGAGAGAGAGCAGGGAGGAACAGTAGCAGTTAGAGAAATGTTTACACCTAACAATTTAGATAACTGCTCGCCTGATTATCAAGGTTATTTCTACTGACGCGTGCATTCAGGTAAGGAAGGAGGAGGATAGGAGAAAAGGGAGGAGGAGGAGGAGGAAGGGAAGGGAGGGAAGGGGAGGGGAGGGAGGGAAGGAGGATGGGAGGGAAGGGGGGGAGGGGAAGGAGGATGGGAAGGATGGGTAAAAACTAGACACAATCGAACCAGGAAACCCAAAATTATTATTACACGTTTCTGTTTACTCTCTCTCTCTCTCTCTCTCTCTCTCTCTCTCTCTCTCTCTCTCTCTCTCTTGCACCTCAACTTTATATTTTCACTTCCACGACAATCCTCCTCCCCCTCTTCCTCCT
>NC_059267.1:8341780-8349280 GCF_017591435.1 Portunus trituberculatus
TTCTTTGTTGCTTTTGTTCTATTTGTCATTTATCTTTAGTTTCGTTTTCATTGCTTTTGTTTATTTTTACTTTTTTTCCTTCCTTTTCCTTACGTTCCTGCTTTCGTTCTTTCTTTTTTTTTTTTTTCTTTCTGTCAGTTACTTTCTTTTTCTCTCTTATTATTTTTTCCATCTTTCTTTTTTTCTATTATCTTGCTCCTCTTGCTATTCCTCCTCCTCCTCCTCCTCCTTCGCCTCCTCCTCCTTCACCTCCTCCTCCTCATCCTCCTCCTCCTCCTCCTCTTCCTTTTGCTATTCCTCCTCCTTCTCCTCCTCCTCCTCTTCTTCAGCCTTCTCTTTCTCCTACTCATCATCATAATTCTTTTATTTCTTCTTTTTCTTTTGGCCTTTTTTATTCGCCTTTCGTTTGTTTTCCTTAATACTTCTTCTTTGTCTTTCTTTTCTTCTTATTATCTTCTTTCTTATTTTTCTTTCGTTTCGTTTACGGGTTCTTTCCTGTTCTCTTTCCTTTTTATCTCTGTTTCTCTTTGTTTTCCTTCATCATATATTTGCTTTTCTCTTGTAGTTTTATCATTTTTCTTCTTTTTTTCCGTGACTTGTTTATTTTTTGTCTTCTCTCTTCTCATCTCATTCTTTCCCTTTTCACATGTTTTGGTTTCATCTTATTTTTCTCTTAATTACTTTGATATTCTACCTTTTGTATTATTTGGACTGCTTCCTCTTTCTTTTCTTTCTTTTTTCCTTTCTTTAACATTGTCTTCTCATCTTTTTTGTTTCCTTCCTTTCTTCTTTTGTTCTTTCTGTCTAATTATACTTAAATCAACTTCATTTTCTGTATCTTCTTTAATTCATTTTCTCTATTTTCTCCTTCCCATTCTCTCTCTTCCAAACTTATTATCTCTATCTCCTTTTTTTTTCTTTCCCTCTCCTTCTTTTCTCTTTTTAACTTTGCCTATTGTTTCCTTCACTTTTTTTCCTTTCCCTTCCTTTTTTCTGCTCCTTTGCCTCTTTTTTTCTTCCTCCATTTACTTTAACTACTCGCAGTGGGCATGACTTTCCTCCAGGAATGCAAAAAGTTTCACAGAGAGAGAGAGAGAGAGAGAGAGAGAGAGAGAGAGAATCACACACAGATCACCAAATATTGATGCTCCAAATAGGAATCAATATTTCATCTTTACACACACACACACACACACACACACACACACACACACACACACACACACACACACACACACACACACACACACACACAGTCCGGTAGCTCAGTGGTTAGAGCGCTGGCTTCACAAGCCAGAGGACCGGTGTTCGATTTCCCGGCCGGGTGGAGATATTTAGGTGTGTCTCCTTTCACGTGTAGGTGCTGTTCACCTAGCAGTGAGTAGGTACGGGATGTAAATCAAGGAGTTGTGACCTTGTTGGGTGATATGAGTGAATGTGGATGTTTACATGTGAGAAGTGGAAATATAATGTAACTGGATGTAGTAATGTTTAAATGTTTTTTTTTCATATATATATATATATATATATATATATATATATATATATATATATATTACGGCATATAGCGCCTTTAGGCACACTTGCAGAGTGTATGGGAAACGCTGTTTAGCTTCCGCCCATTAGTGGCGCAGGAAATTTTATTTATAGTGGCATCCACATTAGGCCCATATCACCACCCAAGTACATCTTGGGTGTAACCACCTAGAACCTGGGTATCATGGTGCAATATAGGTAACTTTAAACCACTCGACAAATGGCATAGTTTCAAAGCGGTATGTGGTGGGATTCGAAACTACGTGTGGACGTCTGCCCGATCCCACGCTCACCACCTTATCCATTACGCCACCGCCTTCCTTATGTTATGTGTAAGTTCACAGTTGAAGTATGAGAGAGTGAGTGAATCATAGGAGATTCAGAAAGGTTAATGAGCATCGTGGTATTAATGGAAGGTGGAAGAAGAGAAAATATCATCATGAACACTGGATTTGAAAGCGTGTATGAGTGTAAAACTGAAATACAAATGACAGGTGAAAGGTTGAAGGAGATTAAGGTAGGAAGACGGAAAGTAAGGTAAGAAAATAGTGATGAAAATAATTACTATAAAAGCGAGTATCAGAGAACGATAAGTGATTAGATGAAGAGAAAAAAGAGTAGAGAGAAACAAAGATAACAATATGTACTAAATGAGGACAATATATCAATTAGCCTCCGCTTTTTTGCATTATATCTTTACTCTTTCTTTGCCTTCTTTGTGAGTTTCGTTTTCTCATAAAAGATACTAATACAAGTAGAAAATTAATGGAAGGTTGAATATGACAAAATTATATATATAAATATATAAAAATAGATAAAAAGACGAATTTATTTACAAAGGAATGAGCTATGAACAGAATATGAAATGAAGAAAAATAATGAATGAGGGAACAAAGGAAAGACCTACGTTTGATGGAAATAAAGGATTCGTTATAGAAAACTAAGAAACGAACTCAATGTCTGGATACGAGCGCCAGGAGAAGAATAAGAAATGGAAAGCAGAAAACGAAAAAGGAAAGCAATTATGAAAAAATACAGATCTAATAAGCGATGAATGAGAGGACACGAACAAAACATTAGTAAAAACAGAACAAGAAGAGAATAAAGAAAAGAGAAAAGCAACATGCGAAAGATTGAGATAAATGGAGAATTGAATCAAGAAAAATCGAATGACGGAAAACATCAAAGCAGACAAAAACCTTAAGAAACACGAAAATTCAAATAAAATCGGAAAATAACAAAAAAAACTGGAAAAAGACTTAAATCCTCGCTAATCATTTACAGAGTTCTATAAATACAGCTTGAACACAAAGATGAAGTTATTTACGCTTACGAAAATCGGTAATAGTTATAAAGGTGTGATAGTTATAGCATAAAGTAGTTGTATAATGGTGTAAAGGTGGCGAATGCAGTGTGGGTGTGGGTGAGCGACTGCCAGACACCTTTTGTCTACAGGTGTGGAAAGGAAACACCTGAAAAAGGTCACCCGTTATGAAAAATGAAGTTGATGAATAGGAAGTGAGGGAGGAAGGATGTACCAGACAGAGAGAGAGAGAGAGAGAGAGAGAGAGAGAGAGAGAGAGAGAGAGAGAGAGAGAGAGAGAGAGAGAGAGAGAGAGAGAGAGAGAGAGAATGGAAAATAAACTTCCGTCAGGCTTACATCAAAAGAGCGAAAAATTTTTACTGGATGAGAAACAAAATCGCTTCCAAAAATGTGAAATGAAGGTCAAACAGGATTTTTTCTTTTTTCTTTCGATTTTCAACTTTCCGAACGTTGTAAATTCTTTGATGAAAGTTATTTTTTGGAGGAGAGAGAGAGAGAGAGAGAGAGAGAGAGAGAGAGAGAGACTGTGCTTTCAATCATTATTATCAAATAGTTAAAATCTCTCTCTCTCTCTCTCTCTCTCTCTCTCTCTCTCACAAGACTCACACACACACACACACACACACACACACACACACACACACACACACACACACACACACACACACACGGTAGTACATATTCCTGCACAGCATTCATTGACATTTATTGTGACCGCCGTAATGGTTGGCAAGCTGCAATCCGTTTTCTGTGATTGGCTCGTACTTTGATGTGTGGTTGGCCTAGCTAATGTAAATGTTAGGGAGGGATTAATTAAGTCAATAAAAAAGCAGTAGCTGAGGGAAAACGTATATGAAAAGGTAATAGGTAAACAGGAAAAGGTTAATGATTAAAAACGTTAAATTGAAATTGAAACGAGATTCATAATAAAATGTTTAAAGAAAAACTCATTTTGATACGATAAAAAAAAAACTTCACATAAAACTGAAATCACACGAATATGCAATTGAATCCGCGTTGATTTTTTTCTTGATTTCAATAATTGTGTTAAAAAAAAAGCAGCAAGAACAACAAGAACACCAGAACACCACCATGAATAGGAAAGAACACTATATCAACATCACGATCAAATAATCACAACAGCAACAATAACAACAACAATAACAACAACAATAATAATAATAATAATAATAATAATAATAATAATAATAATAATAATAATAATAATAATAATAATAATAATAATAATAATAATAATAATAATAATAATAATAATAACAACAACAGTGTAGCAAGCATGTGTTTTATTTTTGCTGTGGTCCATAAAATTTTAGTGTACAAAATTTCATCAAAGGTCGGCTCTGCTTTGATCCTTATGCCCATAAATACTGCATGAGAGAGAGAGAGAGAGAGAGAGAGAGAGAGAGAGAGCAGATACACAGACACACACACACACACACACACACACACACACACACACACACACACACACAGAGAGAGAGAGAGAGAGAGAGAGAGAGAGAGAGAGAGAGAGAGAGAGAGAGAGAGAGAGAGAGAGAGAGAGAGAGAGAGAGAGACCACTACCTGACATACAAATGCGTAGATGCGAAGTGACAGATAAACCAAACAACTAAATAGACAACTAAGCAACTCACACTAATTAAAAAGACATGGACCAACAAAACAGGTGAATGAATACAGAGACAGGTATGAAAAGGTCACAAAGAAACAAACAGCGTAAACAAACTTGCTGAAAGACAGATCATACAGACATACACACACACATACTTCCTGTACTGACAACTTAATTACAATAACTTTAGCAGGAATACATTATCACGTGCTGAATGATTTCGTATCGCACAATAAAATACACGTTAAAATGGTGGCGGAACGAGAGAGAGAGAGAGAGAGAGAGAGAGAGAGAGAGAGAGAGAGAGAGAGAACATAAGAACACAAGAAAAGAGGGAAGCTGCAAGAGGCCGCTAGTCCCTGTGTGTTTAAACTACCTAATTCTATCTATCATCCCCATCCATGAACTTATCTAACCTTCTTTTAAAGCTCTCTATTGAGTCAGCCCTTACCACATGACCACTGAGATCGTTCTACTCATCAACCAGAGAGAGAGAGAGAGAGAGAGAGAGAGAGAGAGCAATAAAAACATCAGTTAAAAGGAAGACAGCAATAGAGATGTCAACAGATAATATTAGTGATTGAATACGTAAGTACTGTGTTGGATAGACAAATATACAGACTAGAGGATGCTTTCTTGCGGGCAGATAAACAGGGACATAGATAGATAGATAGATAGATAGATAGATAGACAGACAGACAGACAGACAGACAGACAGACAAAGTATCTTCATAAGTGGAAATAAATGCACAGATAAAATATAGCTCATTCTCTCTCTCTCTCTCTCTCTCTCTCTCTCTCTCTCTCTCTCTCTCTCTCTCTCTCTCTCTCTCTCTCTCTCTCTCTCTCTCTCTCTCTCTCTCTCTCATCTTTCCATGGACTGTTTACTCTCTCATCGTCAGTTTGTTTTCCCCTTGAATCTTTCAGACGCGATCGTTACTTGTACCCTTGGGCCCTGTCGTCGAGGGGAGGCGGGGTCAGGGAGGCAGGGGGTGGCAGGGGGTAGGGAGAGGGGAGATGAGTACTAAGGAGAAAGGTCAAGGGGAAGGGGAAAAAAAGAAAATGAGGAGAGGGAGAAGGAGAGTAAGAGGTGAGGCACTGAAAGAGAAGGTTTATGAAAGGAAGGGGAAGAGAAAAGGACAGGGGAAAGAAGGAAAGTTTAGTAAAGAATGAAAAGATGGAAGAATCACGAAGATGGGAATAAATTGATGGTGAAATGAAGGGACGAAAATAAACTAAGGACGAAGATATTTTTAAAAGATGGAGGTAAAGTGTCTAATATCGCGCTCATTAACCTGTGTGTGTGTGTGTGTGTGTGTGTGTGTGTGTGTGTGTGTGTGTGTGTGTGTGTGTGTGTGTGTGTGTCATTACCTACGTTACTTCATCCCTGCATTTTTTCTCGCTTCTGCACAAGATGATTGCTTCAGGTGAGGACGCTGAGAGAGAGAGAGAGAGAGAGAGAGAGAGAGAGAGAGAGAGAGAGAGAGAGAGAGAGAGAGGGGGAGAAATGAATGTGAGAAAAAATGGAGTAAGTGAGATATTGGAATAAGTACAATGAAGAGCTTCTCCCCCTCCTCTTCCTCCTCCTCCTCCTCCTCCTTCTCCTTCTCCTCCTTCTCCGGCTCCTGCTCCTGCTCCTCCTCCTCCTCCTCCTCCTCCTCCTCCCACGTTCTCCTTCTCCATATCCTTTTCATCTTTCTCTTCCTCTTCCTCCTTCTCCTCCTCTCGTGCATCGCTTCTTTCCACGCTTCTTTTTCCTGTTCTTCCCTTCCTCTTCCTTCCCAATCCTGAGCTTCCTCCCCATATTCCCTAACGTAACACCCTTTATCCACATTGCTACATAAAAACAGAGTACAATACACCAATAACCCAATCATCAACCGTGGCACCCTCATATGGCACCTTCATTTGGCACCCGCACGAGATACACCCTCAACTCAAAGAACGGCACCATTTTCTTCCATCCCTGTGGCAGTTCGAGGCTTCACTTATCCCTTGGCAGCGTCTTTTAGTCCCCATAGCGTCACTCCAAGGGTTAGCAGCGCCAGGAAGGTTGTAATCCCGTGCCGTGCGTGTCATTTAACGGTCGCTTCTCTCCGTATACACTCACCCATTGCCATTATCTGAGAGTGTCATCAGTAGAAGGCGCAGCGGGAGTAGGAGGTGCATCTACGTGAGTCAGGAGCGTTAGTCCAGCAGGCAGACAGCGGCACTCCTTGTTATGGCCCTCCCTGGTGCTTATTCCGAGCGCGAGGGGGAGGGCGGGGAAAACAGCGCCATAACGAGGCAGGCGGCAATGCAGGTGGTTCTCCCCAGCGAGATGGGAACCTTGCCTTATGTCGCCAGCTTGTACAACTCGATATGTGAGCCTCCCGTTCTCTCTCTCTCTCTCTCTCTCTCTCTCTCTCTCTCTCTCTCTCTCTGTTTTTCTTTTCCCTCTTGTTTCTCCTACAATATCCGTGTGTTCTCCCTTTCTCTCCTTTCATCCTTCTTCCTTCACTCCTTCTTTCTTCCTTAATTTCTTTTTTCCTTATCTTTTCCCTATTTTTTTCTTTCTTAAGTCTTTTTTCTCGTTCTTTAAAGGAAGATTCCATTTCTCTTCCTCTCTTAGTTTTTTTTTATTTTCTTTTTTTTTCCTTATTTGTTTCATTTGTCTTTTGTCAAGTGTAACAATGGTTGGTGTCTTTCCGTTTTACACTTTCCTCTGTTTTTATTTTTCCCTTCTTTTCCTTCCTTTGCTTCCTTCCTTTCTTCTTTTCCTTCACCTTCACGTCCGTTAATCTTCCATGATGCATCAAGTCTTTTACTATTCTTTATTCTACGTATCATTATTCCTTTTACCTACTTGTACCCTTTTCTTCCTCCTCCTCCTCCTCCTCCTCCTTGTCCTCCTTGTCCTCCTCTTCCTCCTCCTCTTCCTCTTTGTTTACATTTCAACACTGCAGAACGGAAATGCTTCGTGGCAGTGTCCTTGGTTCGCGTTCGTTGTTCACCGACCGTTGCAGTT